>NC_030678.2:161694046-161856599 GCF_000004195.4 Xenopus tropicalis | reverse complement strand
AAGCATTTATGCCATAAATACATTCTTCTTTGAAAATGTAAACAAAGAATGAAACATGACAATAAATGCCATACTTACGTCAATCTTCTAAAGCCGCTGTTCTCAGATGCATTTGTTGAAGATGCTGTTGTTCATCAAGAAGCCAACACAAAGGGCTGCCAACGGGACCAAGATGTTATGCAGGGGTCCAAAGATGGTATTTAGGACCCCTGTATGTGCCCCCATCCCTCCCCCGTTGGCAGCCAAGTTGTTGTATGGCTTCGTGGAGTCAGGCCTAAGGAAAGATTATATACAATAAAGCATTTATGCCATAAATACATTCTTCTTTGAAAATGTAAAAAAGACTAAAACATGACAATAAATGCCATACTTACGTCGATCTTCTAAAGCCGCTGTTTCTCAGATGCATTTGTTAGAAGATGCTGTTGTTCATCAAGAAGCCAACACAAAGGGCTGCCAACGGGACCAAGATGTTATGCAGGGGTCCAAAGATGGTATTTAGGACCCCTGTATGTGCCCCCGTCCCTCCCCGTTGGCAGTCAAGTTGTTGTATGGCTTCGTGGAGTCAGGCCTAAGGAAAGATTAATATACAATAAAGCATTTATGCCATAAATACATTCTTCTTTGAAAATGTAAAAAAGACTAAAACATGACAATAAATGCCATCCTTAGGTCAGTCTTCTAAAGCCGCTGTTTCTCAGATGCATTTGTCAGAAGGTGCTGTTGTTCATCAAGAAGCCAACACAAAGGGCTGCCAACGGGACCAAAGATGTTATGCAGGGGTCCAAAGATGGTATTTAGGACCCCTGTATGTGCCCCCGACCCTCCCCCGTTGGCAGCCAAGTTGTTTTATGGATTCGTGGATTCAGGCCTAAGGAAAGATTAATATACAATAAGCAAAGCATTTATGCCATAAATACATTCTTCTTTGAAAATGTAAAAAAGACTAAAACATGACAATAAATGCCATACTTAGGTCAGTCTTCTAAAGCCGCTGTTCCTCAGATGCATTTGTCAGAAGATGCTGTTCATCAAGAAGCCAACACAAAGGGCTGCCAATGGGACCAAGATGTTATGCAGGGGTCCAAAGATGGTATTTAGGACCCCTGTATGTGCCCCCGTCCCTCCCCCGTTAGCAGCCAAGTTGTTGTTCAAAGGGTGAGAAACACCCAAAATACTCAGCGCTTCTTGGTGAAAGTCAGTTTATGTATTGTCCTCAATCCAATATAACAAATAGTGAAGATATGCTGCCTCCTCTTGATGTCAGCTCCCCTTTTAGATGAGCCTCGAAATATGTGTACAAAGGTTGATGGAAGCGCATGAAAAACAAAATAAAAATATATAGTGCAGATCAATAAGAAAAAGAAAATATATAATGGCCACTGCCGTGAATAACTTAAATGAAACACCGCTGTAGAGTGTAACCAGAACTATGTGTATATTATAACTGCTCACCAGAACGATTCAAATATGGAACAAATAGGCCAACCCAGCTGAACCTTGATAGGAGTGGAATCCGTTCAACAATGTATATAGGATAAAGGATATAAAGCAGATATAGTGTAAATCTGTTTATTGAGAATAAAAACCCTGCACAATGCAGGCTACTTACAATGTAGTAGTATTGTAAAAGCAGAAAAACAAATCGTGGCTCAACACGTTTCGCGTGCCTCCTGCACGCTTCCTCAGGAGCAAATAAAGTGAAGTGTGTAGATGGCGTTACTATAAGTGGTATTTATAGACCTGCAATCAGGGTATAAAACGAAGACACCAGCGAGATACCGGAAGCGCATATATGACGCGCTGGAAGTGAAGGCGCGTAACCATGGGAACCGGTAAACACGCGCACTCGGCGCGTTCAGTTGGCTGCCGGTCACCATGGAACGCGTCGGTGCTAATGTCGGCAGTATCACGGAACTCCATTGTAGCGCGCTTGCGCTGATGGTGTCAGTGATAGTGTGGGTAAGGTCTGGAAAGGTTATATTATAATACTAAGCACATCAATAACTGTGGGTCAAAGTCCGCAAAAGGTAAAGTGAACACCATTTGAAGGGTTAATAGGTCAGGAAAGTCTATGAAATAGAAACTGGATCATTAAACACGGGTCATGATCCACAACAGATAAAAGGAACACCCGTTGTTAAATGGACCCAACACCAAAAATCAAAGGAAACAATGTATGAATGTACACAGTATGTCAGGAATAAAAATATAAATATAGATATATAATATGGAAAAATAAGAATATTGCAATAATAAACCGAGCATAAATAAATGTCAAAAAATAGGAACAAAGATATCAATACTTAAAAATATCTATATATATTTCTATCAAAATTCTAAAATATAGATTAAAAAGCTGCCAGATCCAGATCAATATTGAGACCCAGAGGTTGTAGGGTGTTAAGCTTAAAGATCCAATAGGTCTCACGTTGTCTGAGTTTGATGAAGCGGTCTCCACCCCTAATGTTGGCCGGTATTTGCTCTAAACCTATATAGGTTAGGCCCTTAGGGTCACTGTTGTGTTTGTGTTTAAAATGCCGAGAAACTCCATGGTTCATCTTGCCTATTCTGATATTGCGTACGTGCTCACTGATCCTGGTTCCAACTGCTCTAATTGTCCTCCCAACATAAAACATTTCACACGGACAAATCAATAAATATATAACATAAATAGACCGGCAATTAATAAAAGCATTCTTTAAAGGAATATCTAAAAAATTAGATTTTTTGGAGCGACAAAAGCACAAGACGCACACCTTTTTTTGCCGCACTTATAAGTTCCCTTCAAACCAAATGAATTCAAATGTTTTGTATGTCCTTCACGATCCCAAACCTTAGAAGGTGCCAACATATTACTCAGTGTTTGTGATTTTTTAAAACATATTTGTGGTTTTAAATTACAATGTCCTTTCAACACAGGATCGGCCAAAATTACATTCCAATGACGTTGGACGATATTTCTAATATTGTAAGCTGCCGAGTTAAACTTCGTATAAAAATTGCAGTTGTGGGATATGTTATCCCTGGATCTTTGTGGCTGAATAAGCTGCTCTCTATTTATGTTGTCTACTGTGTATCTGGCTTCCTGGAGCCAGGACTTTTTGTATCCCTTCTCTATAAATCTGCTTTCCAAGATAGAGCACTCCTGCTCATAATCCTCTAACTTCGAACAATTTCTTTTTGCTCTCATGAATTGTCCCTTTGGAATATTCCTAATACACTGGGTATGATGACTGCTGGAAGCATGTAGAAGACCGTTCCGGTCTGTCGGTTTCCGGTAAAGTCTTGTCTCTATCTTATTGTTAGTACAAAATAAAGTTAAATCTAAAAAAAACACGATAAATTTTTATTTATCTTATTGTTTTAAGATTAGATAAATTTAGAACTTTATTTTGTACTAACAATAAGATAGAGACAAGACTTTACCGGAAACCGACAGACCGGAACGGTCTTCTACATGCTTCCAGCAGTCATCATACCCAGTGTATTAGGAATATTCCAAAGGGACAATTCATGAGAGCAAAAAGAAATTGTTCGAAGTTAGAGGATTATGAGCAGGAGTGCTCTATCTTGGAAAGCAGATTTATAGAGAAGGGATACAAAAAGTCCTGGCTCCAGGAAGCCAGATACACAGTAGACAACATAAATAGAGAGCAGCTTATTCAGCCACAAAGATCCAGGGATAACATATCCCACAACTGCAATTTTTATACGAAGTTTAACTCGGCAGCTTACAATATTAGAAATATCGTCCAACGTCATTGGAATGTAATTTTGGCCGATCCTGTGTTGAAAGGACATTGTAATTTAAAACCACAAATATGTTTTAAAAAATCACAAACACTGAGTAATATGTTGGCACCTTCTAAGGTTTGGGATCGTGAAGGACATACAAAACATTTGAATTCATTTGGTTTGAAGGGAACTTATAAGTGCGGCAAAAAAAGGTGTGCGTCTTGTGCTTTTGTCGCTCCCAAAAAATCTAATTTTTTAGATATTCCTTTAAAGAATGCTTTTATTAATTACCGGTCTATTTATGTTATATATTTATTGATTTGTCCGTGTGAAATGTTTTATGTTGGGAGGACAATTAGAGCAGTTGGAACCAGGATCAGTGAGCACGTACGCAATATCAGAATAGGCAAGATGAACCATGGAGTTTCTCGGCATTTTAAACACAAACACAACAGTGACCCTAAGGGCCTAACCTATATAGGTTTAGAGCAAATACCGGCCAACATTAGGGGTGGAGGACCGCTTCATCAAACTCAGACAACGTGAGACCTATTGGATCTTTAAGCTTAACACCCTACAACCTCTGGGTCTCAATATTGATCTGGATCTGGCAGCTTTTTAATCTATATTTTAGAATTTTGATAGAATATATATAGATATTTTAAGTATTGATATCTTTGTTCCTATTTTTTGACATTTATTTATGCTCGGTTTATTATTGCAATATTCTTATTTTTCCATATTATATATCTATATTTATATTTTTATTCCTGACATACTGTGTACATTCATACATTGTTTCCTTTGATTTTTGGTGTTGGGTCCATTTAACAACGGGTGTTCCTTTTATCTGTTGTGGATCATGACCCGTGTTTAATGATCCAGTTTCTATTTCATAGACTTTCCTGACCTATTAACCCTTCAAATGGTGTTCACTTTACCTTTTGCGGACTTTGACCCACAGTTATTGATCTAGTGCTTAGTATTATAATATAACCTTTCCAGACCTTACCCACACTATCACTGACACCATCAGCGCAAGCGCGCTACAATGGAGTTCCGTGATACTGCCGACATTAGCACCGACGCGTTCCCATGGTGACCGGCAGCCAACTGAACGCGCCGAGTGCGCGTGTTTACCGGTTCCCATGGTTACGCGCCTTCACTTCCAGCGCGTCATATATGCGCTTCCGGTATCTCGCTGGTGTCTTCGTTTTATACCCTGATTGCAGGTCTATAAATACCACTTATAGTAACGCCATCTACACACTTCACTTTATTTGCTCCTGAGGAAGCGTGCAGGAGGCACGCGAAACGCGTTGAGCCACGATTTGTTTTTCTGCTTTTACAATACTACTACATTGTAAGTAGCCTGCATTGTGCAGGGTTTTTATTCTCAATAAACAGATTTACACTATATCTGCTTTATATCCTTTATCCTATATACATTGTTGAACGGATTCCCACTCCTATCAAGGTTCAGCTGGGTTGGCCTATTTGTTCCATATTTGAATCGTTCTGGTGAGCAGTTATAATATACACATAGTTCTGGTTACACTCTACAGCGGTGTTTCATTTAAGTTATTCACGGCAGTGGCCATTATATATTTTCTTTTTCTTATTGATCTGCACTATATATTTTTATTTTGTTTTTCATGCGCTTCCATCAACCTTTGTACACACAGCAGCCAAGTTGTTGTATGGCTTCGTGGAGTCAGGCCTAAGGAAAGATTGCTCAGTGTTAGCCATGGAGTAGCTGTTTGTAATAATTCTGCAATTTGTTCATTTTTACTATTTGTATTTACAATTTTTGCCATTTCATGCTCTATTACATGCTAATTTAAAGGCCAACTACAACTATTTAATACCATCACAGCTTGTTTGACTGTCCCCTAGATTTGGCTTAGTTTAGTAACCTCTGCTCTAATACAATCTAAGCCTTACTGGGGCTTTAGTTACAGAATGATTGTGTATGTGGGAAAGCCAGAGAATATTATATAAATAATAGCAGTATTTGGTTATAGTCTATACATCAAGGGAACTATAATGAGAATGAGGGGTTCCCCTACCTCACTGCAGATGTCTCATGAGGCTCCTCTTTACACCCCTTTCATCCCAGAGCTCCAAGATGAAGGGGTGCGCAAGAAGCTGCCTCGCAGTTGGCCGTCTCTCCGCACTCTTCTGCAGGCAGTCACTCACAAAAGAATGGAAGTTGTTACTCCTGGAAAAAATGAAACAAAGGCAAAATTATATTATATCTAATTTTATAGAATCAGCACAGCCAAGTGCCCAGACTGGGGCTAAAAAGTGCCCTGGTTTTTCAAATACACAGAAACCAATAATTAATGACCTGTCTATGGCATCTTATAGCAGCCCCTCTGGCCATTTCTGCCCTCACTCCTTTCCCATTTATCCCCCTTCCTCACTTCACCCCATATCACAATGTCCTCCCTCACCATAACTTCTGCCATGCCTATTTCCCCACATTCCCAAACTTTCCCATTTACACACCCCCTCACTCCTTTTCCATTTCCCCACTCTCTCCCCCCTCACTTCCTTGTCCATTTCCCCACCCTCTCCCCTTACTTCCTTGTCCATCTGCCCCCTCACTTCCTTGTCCATTTCCCCCCCTCTTCCCCCTCACTTCGTTGTCCATTTCCCCCCTCTCCCCCTCACTTCGTTGTCCATTTCCCACCCTCTCCCCCTCACTTCCTTGTCCATTTCCCCCACTCTCTCCCCCTCACTCTCCTTCCCTGTTTCAGTGGAAATGACTCACCATTTGTCCCGTGATGATGTTGGCGCGGGACCGTGAATGACACGCCTGATCAGTTTTGCTCTGGGAAGCTTGCTGAACGCTAGGTTAGAAGAAACACAGCATGAGAATATGATGATTGACAAATACAACTTATGGAGGGTGATTTACTTTAATTTACATTTTCAAGCAGTTTTGAATCCTGATAAAACTCAATTGTGTTTTTTTTCCTTGTGTTTTCAAGGAATCAGAAAATAATATGTAATTAAAATCTCGATTTTTTCAAAACGTGCATTTAAACAGCATGACGATGGAAATTACACCACTCATTGACTTACACAGGAGCTCGCCAGTTTTAGCTAATTTATTTCATTCTTGTTTTCTAGATTCTCTAAATTCCCACAATTGTTGAGCTCAAAAAATCAAATACTTTTTGTGCCTCAAACAATTGTGTATATATTTTGTGGAAATAATGCAAATTCAAATTTTAGTAAATCAGACCCTTAGTTGTTAATATTTAATAATATTTAATGTTACAACATAACACATACACGCCCTCTGACCCTTCTACTAACAGTTATGCAGTATAATACACACACACTAGGGTTTACTTACGGAGATGTCCTTCAGCCATATAGATGGCCGCGATCCCCAGAGACCAGATGTCAGCCTGGATATTAAATTAAGAGGAAAAGACAAATATTAGAGAAGAATATACACAGGGGCACATGATAATAAATATTAGAGTTGTGTGTGTTACATGGAGTTGAAAACCCCCATAAGGTGTAAGGAGTGTCTTATATTCTTATTCCCTGCACTTTAAATGCATTTCACTCTCTTACTTCAGATTTCACTCTCATATCTTGGGAACCACATTACAGCTTTGGATTTGCTGTTATAAGAGGGGCATGTAAGTGAGTGAGCAGAACATTCCATGCAGTTCACCTCGTGTAAGCTACATACATTTTATATAAAGGTGACATTAGCTCTAAAATAAAAAGCAAGAGAGAAGACATCACAATACCTTGCAATCGTATGGAACGCTGGTGTCTCCAAAATTAGCAAGCACTTCTGGCGCCATGTATGGTAAAGGGCCAGACGTGCTACTGCTTCTTCCTCCCAGCGTGGCAAAGGTAAACTCACCTGAAATTGTATGGCAAAAGCAGGAATGTTAATGTTCATATATAAATACAACCCCAACAATAAACAACATGAAGAAAAAACGTCCATTTTTTTCAGATTCTAAGCATCACTTACAGATTTTCACATCTGCGCTTGAAGTGATGATGATATTCTTCAAGCTCAGATCATGAAGAATTACCTCCTGCCTCTCCAGATGATACAGGCCCTGGGAAAAGAATAAAGCAAAAGTGAAAATATATATATTTTTCATGTTTAATTAGTTAGATATATCCAGAATAGCACAGAGGAGCACTGCATGTGACATACCTTTAATATCTCCTTACAAATGTAGGAGATCCATCCAGGACCAATGGATTTCCTGGTGTTAATCAGAGACTGCACTGTTTCACCAGTACAAATCTCAGTAGAAACCTACAACACAAATAAAGAATATTTGGTACATAGATTTGCGTAGGTCTGTACTACTATTTTTTTTGTGGCTGCAAGTGAGATATAGGCAACACAAACATTCTGGGTGTGACTGCAGCATCAGGTGCTACTGAGAAGTGGTCACATGTGCTGGACCCTTTTTTATAATAAATATATTAGGTGCATAAATGTGTAACCTATCTGAATAAATCTGTACTTACCCATAGTCCTTCATATGGTGATGGTCTTACAGAGGCATTAAAATAAAATGCCCCATAAAAGTCGCAGATGTTTCTGTGGCCCGATATCTTCTGAAGTACCTCGATTTCATTGAGGATTTTTTTCTGCTTCTAGTTTCAAGCAAAAGAAACAAAGTAAATAAAATGGACCCATTTACCATTTCAGATACCCCAAACTAATTTATAGCTGTGAAGAATGAAGATTTGTAATACTCCTACATGAGAATTTCCCAATATGACTGACTCTCCCTGTTATTTTATTTCCTATATCCCATAAAGTATTCAATCAGTATTTGCTACTTATTTTTACATTTACATAGTTATTAGGGGTCGGGTTATTTCATTGATTGGTGCCAAAATGGGAACACACTGATAGCTGGTTAGCAAGTTCTTCTAATGATAACCATAATGTTGGTGTAACAAAAGGCTAATTAGTATCTAATTAGAGTAATCATATAAGGACACATTACCTCCACGTCCTGGATGATGGTAATGGCCACCTCCTTCTTTTGGCTGCGGAGCCATGCCTGTAACAAAAAGTAGGGAAAGAAGCTCTGTGATCATTACTAATGGAACAGTATGGGAAAGCAAACAGATATAGTGTGTGGTAATGGGAACTTTTATTGGCAGCTTCAGACAAAAGCATGAAACAAAATACACAATTTAACACTGAGTAAAATTTCTTACAACGTAAATGACTCCATTGGGTCCTCTCCTACAGGCTCCCCTAATTTCAGGAATCTTCCTGGTTCCTAAAAAATAAAATAGTATTTGAAAGCACAATAACTACAATATTACACTAATAAAATGCAGTTGCACCTTTCCAACATGAGGGAAGCACAGGAGGTGTAGGAGGAAACTGGGAAATGGAGGGGAGAACAAGGGCTGGAATATTTAAGTATCCATGACAGTTGTGCTATTGCATCTTTTAATGTTCCAAAATACAGTTTTACAGCTGCTTACTGGAAATTTGTCCGCAAGTGAGGGTGTTTCATGCTCCTGGGAAGAAAAAAAAAAAGTTTAATCAGATCAAAAATAAAGTTTAATCAGATCAACATATTTTGCTGATTTTGCATATTCTGCTAAAATTTCCTTGAAGGACAAGGAAAGGTTAATTTACTGAGTGGCACCAATGTTAGTTAATGCAGCCAGGCTCACATATTGAGCTGAAGAATCATGTGTATAAACAATCCCCTGTCTCATCCCAAGCTGAAGAATTAGATGAGATAAGAGTAGCTTATTATACAGAAGGATAAAAAGGGGATACAGGCCCTTGAAATATAATCTGATACAAATTATTAATTAGATCTTTCTGCTCAAACTTCATTAAAGGCTTTGAGGCTCACCTTGGTGTTCTGAGCATCCACTTGCTCTGCCTTAGGTACTTCAGGCTGGCAGATGGTAGAGCCAGATTCCTGTGGTGTCTCCTATTTAGGAGAAAGAAAAAAATGATTGTTAGATAAAATGAACCCTTGATCTTAAAAAAGCACTGCAACACCCAAACTTTCATGTTGGTGCCCATAAATAAGGGGAGAAAGCAGAGCTGTGGAGCTGGGTAGGGGGTTGTTATGTTTGGCTGTGTCCTTTATACTTGGCTTCATATTCAGTTTTAAAAAGTATTTTGGGATTTTGACATATGATTTCTTCTTACCTGGCAGGTTTCAGGAGTGGGGACCTCTGGAGTCTCCTGGTTATGAAAGGGAAAGAAAAACATGTTGAACATTGTATTATTTCTGTTGTAAAGCAGCTAAAATACAATGTTGTATAAAATATACTTTTTTATTTCCCCCTTCTCTCCCTCTACTTACCTGGCAGATGTTAGTGCCCAACTCCATGGCCTCCTCTGGTGTTTCCTCCTAAAAGTGATAAAGTTCATTATCTGATTAACTGCCTGAGGAATGCTCTGTATAAACAAACCACTCTCTTCCCCAAGCTGAATCATTAGGCTTTGAGATAAGAGCAGCTCATTATACAAAAGGATTGTAAAACAGGTATACTGCCCCTTTAAATGTTTATTACTAAAGATTTAGTAATATCTCTGCTTAAATATCATTAAATACCTGAAGGTGTTCTTCACTGACTTGCATCAGGGCCTCCTCCCTGATGCATCGCTCATACCAGGAATTGTAGTCTGGGTCCAATTCCTAGTTAAAAGAAATACAATATGTTGTTATATAAACGTAAACCTCTAGCTTGAAAAAGAAAGCCCTTAAAGACAGAATTAGCCCACTGCTCAGGCTCATATGATTTCTCCTTACCTGGCAGGTCTTAGGATCGGGGACCTCTGGAGTCTCCTGGTTAAGGAAAGGAAAGTAAAACATGTTGAACATTGTGTTATTTCTGTTGTAAAGAAGCTAAAAATACAATGTTGTATAAAATGTACATTGATTTTTATTTGCCCCTTCTCTCCCTCTCTTATGCTTACCTGGCAGATGTTTGTGCCCAACTCCATGTCCTCCTCTGGTGTTTCCTCCTAAGAGAGATAAAGTTCAATATCTGATTAACTGCCTGAGGAACCCTCTGTATAAACAAACCACTCTCTTCCCCAAGCTAAATCATTAGGCTTTGAGAAAGGAGCAGCTCATTATACAAAAGGATTGTAAAAGAGGTATACTGCCCCTTTAAATGTTTATTGGTAAAGATTTACTATTATCTCTGCTTAAATCTCATTAAATACCTGAAGGTGATCTTCGCTCATTTGCATCAGAGCCTCCTCTCTGATGCATCGCTCATACCAGGAATTGTATTCCCAGTCCAATTCCTAGTTAAAAGAGATACAATATGTTGTTATATAAACGTAAACCTCTAGCTTGAAAAAGAAAGCCCTTAAAGACAGAACTAGCCCACTGTTCAGGCTCATATGATTTCTCCTTACCTGGCAGAGTTCAGGAGTGGGGACCTCTGGAGTCTCCTGGTTAAGGAAAGGAAAAGAAAACATGTTGAACATTGTATTATTGTATTATTTGTAAGTTAAAATACAAATTTGCATAAAATGTACAGTGAATTCAATTTGCCCCTTCTCTCCCTCTCTTATGCTTACCTGGCAGATGTTAGTGCCCGGCTCCATGGCCTCCTCTGGTGTTTCCTCCTAAGAGAGATAAAGTTCATTATCTGATTAGCTGCCTGAGGAACCCTCTGTATAAACAAACCACTCTCTTCCCCAAGCTAAATCATTAGGCTTTGAGATAAGAGCAGCACATTATAAAAAATTATTGTAAAAAAAAGTATACTGCCCCTTTAAATGTTTATTGGTAAAGATTTAGTAATATCTCTCCTTAAATCTCATTAAATACCTGAAGATGTTCCTCGCTCATATGCATCAGAGCCTCCTCTCTGATGCATCGCTCATACCAGGAATTGTACTCCCAGTCCAATTCCTAGTAAATAAAGAGATACAATATGTTGTTATATAAACGTAAACCTCTAGCTTGATAAAGAAAGCCCTTAAAGACAGAATTAGCCCACTGCTGAGGCTCATATGATTTCTCCTTACCTGGCAGAGTTCAGGTGCAGGGACCTCTGGAGTCTCCTGGTTAAGGAAGGAAAAGAAAAACATGTTGAACATTGTATTATTTCTGTTGTAAAGAAGCTAAAATACAATGTTTCATAAAATATGCAGTAAATTTAATTTGCCCCTGCTCTCCCTTCTTATTTGCCCCTGCTCTCCCTCTCTTATGCTTACCTGGCAGATGTCCGTGCCTGACTCCAAGTCCTGCCCTGGTGTCTCCTCCTAAGAGGGATAAAGTTCATTATCTGATTAACTTTCTATGACTTTGTAGTTCAGTATCTATAACAGACCTTGTATAAAGCAAATTATCTCAACTTTAGAAAATCAAACCATGTCTGTTTGTTTACTACTTACCTGGCAGGTGTTATATCCAGGGTCTTCTGGAGGTTCCTGGTTAAAAGATAAAAGTTATCAAATCAGCTCAACTCTGAAAAAGTGAACATATTTTCCATGTAAAATTCAGGTGTAGTTTTTTATTTTGGCAGCATTGCCAAATCCACCTGATGTAACAAGTTAAGAGGAAAATAGTTCAAACCCACCCATCTCTGGTAAGTGGGGGGTAAGGGTATAACTATACTATGCACAGATTTATATGTGAATGTCAATCATATCTATATCCAACATTTAGGTATGGGATCTGTTATCCAGAAACCCATTATCCAAAAATCTCTGAATTGCAGGTAGGCCATTGCCCATAGACTCCATTTTAAACAACTAAAACATATTTGTGATCTAACTTGTACAAGGTAAAGACCAATAAGCAACAGATGCTATTAAGTTAGCACCTATGTTGGTAAATAAGCTATAATCATAACCCTTTACAGAGATTATTCATGAACCCTGTGGCTTAAAGAGAAACTAAGTTCATTTGGGGCACTGCACAACTCTTTGCTAGTTACCTCACAGGTGTCGGAGTGAGGGTCTGTTTTTTTAGTGATGTTCTGGTTAAGCGAGAAAATATTATTTTATAAGATCAGCTCAGTTCACAAGAGAATATGATAAAATAAATCTTTTTCATTTATTTGTTATTTTCTGCTTACCTGGAAGTGGCAGGGGCTGGTGTTCATGCTCTCCTGCCTTATAGTTGGTTCTTCAGCCTGATTAAGACAGAAAAAAGGTCACAAACCAATAGTATAAAGCTCAAAGTAATACAATGGTTGAAAGTTGTCTTTTTATTGTATCTGTTCTGTTCAATAATAAAATATTCTGAAATAAAAATTGCATATTAACAACTCAGGCCCTGTCAATTTAAAGTAGTAATAAAGTCATAATTTTAAAGGCAAGGTTTTTTTTCTACAATTCCAGCTCAGTGTCAAAATATTGCCAAATTTGTTAGGCACAAGTCCACTACATGTATTTGGGGGGGGGTCACTGGGGAAACCTTGGCGCTACCACCAGCTTGAGGATGGAGGTAACACCAGGGTTCCCCTGAATCAATATAAAGTTGCTGTTACTTTATGGAATGAAAGGCCTATCATCCAATGCAAGTTATCACTAAGGGCTCTGGCACACGGGGCAGACGCAGCAGGGCGATTTCAGAAAATCGCCGAAAAAGACTTGCAAGTCTTTTTCGGCGATTTGCGCGAAATCGCGCCACCGCGTCTGCCATCCCACCGGCGACTTACATGTTCACCGGTGGGATGGCAGGGGTAGGCAACTCAGGGAGATTAGTCGCCCGCGAACAGGGAGTTTTGCCGCGGGCGACTAATCTCCCCGTGTGCCAGAGCCCTAAAAGGTGAGAGTATGTTTAATCTTGAAACAAAATGACTTTCAGAAGATATAATTAAGCACAAACCTCATTACAGGCTGTTGGATCCTCCTCGATGGTCTGAGGATCCTTTTGCTCAGAGAGCTCAGGTGGGCAGGTGTTATTGCCACATTCTTGAGGTCTCTCCTATTTAGGGGGGAAAAAATGGTTGTTAGATGAGCGGAACCAACTTGATTAAAGCAGAACTGCAAGACCCAGACTCCTACGTTTCCCCCCAAATTAAAGAAATCAGAGCTACATAGCGGGGTCAATGGTTGTTATGTTTGGTTGTGGCCTTTCTGTTAAAACCCTCACTGCTCTGATCATTGCACAGATTTATGTACAGTAAAACCAACTAGGGCCTTGGGTTTCAGTGGGAATGTTCTAGAAGGGCAATGGGATCTGTGGAAGATCTGAGAGGATGTAACAGAGGTAAAACATGGTGACCAACCATCCTATTAAGTATTTGTCAGGGGAATGGGGGCTACATGGGAGTTTGGGTGATGTGGTTGGATAGGGGTCCTGTGCAGGGGCACAAATAGGTTTAAAAGGGTTTAATTGTTATTCAGAAAAAACAGTTAATACATAATACAATTCATTGCTGGTTACCTCGCAAGTCTCCTGCTGAGGGAGGCAGGGGCTGGTGTTCATGCTCTCCTGCCTCATAGTTGGTTCTTCAGCCTGGTTAAGACAGAAAAAAGGTCACAACCCAATACTGTAAAGCTTAAAGTAATACAACGGTTCTGCTCAATCAATATAAAGTTGCTGTTACTTTATGGGATGAAAGGCCTATCATCCAATGCAAGTTATCACTAAAGGTGAGTGCATGTTTAATCTTGAAACAAAATGAGTTTCAGAAGATATAATTAAACACAAACCTTAATACAGGCTGTTGGATCCTCCACGATGGGCTGAGGATCCTCTTGTTCAGAGAGCTCAGGCGGGCAGGTGTAATAGCCACATTCCTGAGGTCTCTCCTTGCAGGTCTCCTGCTGAGGGAGGCAGGGGCTGGTGTTCATGCTCTCCTGCCTCATAGTTGGTTCTTCAGCCTGGTTAAGACAGAAAAAAGGTCACAACCCAATACTGTAAAGCTCAAAGTAATACAATGGTTGAAAGTTATCTTTTTATTGTATCGGTTCTGCTCAATCAATATAAAGTTGCTGTTACTTTATGGGATGAAAGGCCTATCATCCAATGCAAGTTATCACTATAGGTGAGTGCATGTTTAATCTTGAAACAAAATGACTTTCAGAAGATATAATTAAACACAAACCTTAATACAGGTTGTTGGATCCTCCTCGATGGGCTGAGGATCCTCTTGCTCCGAGAGCTCAGGCGGGCAGGTGTAATCACCACACTCCTGAGGTCTCTCCTTGCAAGTCTCCTGCTGAGGGTCATCACAGATCTCCAAGGTTTCCTAGTTAATATAAAAAACAGAATTTTAGAAGATCATCTTATTTCAGTAGAGAATGAAGAAAAAAATAAAAAATAGTTTACAGCATAAAACACTGCAAAGTTTCCATTTCTGCTTACCTTGGAGCTGCTCACCTCAGCTTCCTTTTGAAATTCCTGGTTAAAAGACAAGAAAATACTATTACCTCTAATAAATGGCTTTAATTTGTGCTTCAACTGCGCCCATTTTTGCTCAGCCCCAAATTACAGTTGTAAATGAGCCCTTCTGTCTGCATATCACAAAGTGACACAGTGGTACAAATTTACTAATATATGGACTGAATTGTGTGTTTTAACCATAGCAACAAATCATATCTATGTTTTAACTTGTACAAGGTAAAAACTGATAAGAAACAGATGCTGATTGGTCAGTATGGGCAAGGGCATTTGAGCAAGTTAGCACCTATATTGGTAAATAAGCTATACTGTTGGGTAAATATTATCTTTATCCCTTATATGTATGTATGTATGTATAACTTTATTTATAAAGCGCCACAAGGGTACGCAGCGCTGTACAGTCTTACAGAATACAAAATTACACACAGGGAGGACAAGTGATATAATAAATAAATACAATAAATATATATATATATAAGTGCCATGTGGTATGAGACACAGTAGGAAGGAGGTCCCTGCCCCGTAGAGCTTACAATTATAGAGATTATTCATGAACCCTGTTACTTAAAGAGAAACTAAGCCCTTTAAAAACCTTGGGAAACTACACAATTCTTTGCTAGTTACCTCACGGGTCTCGGTGTGAGGGCCAGTACATCCTTCCAAGGTGTTCTGGTTAACAGAGAAAAGGTTATGTTGTAAGATCAGCTTAGTTCAGCAGAGAATATGAAAAAATAAATTGTTTTCATTCAATCATTATTTTCTGCTTACCTGGAAGTGGCAGGGGCTGATGTTTTTGCTCTCCTGCTGTACTGGCTGCTCTTCCTCCTGAAAAATAGTGAAAAACCAATACTGTAAGGCTCAAAGTAATACAATGGTTGAAAAAAATAAACAAGTGAGGCAATGCCAGTTGCATATGGTAATGAATTTACCATGTTTTTCCTACAGTTCCAACTCAGAGTTAAATTATTGCATTTACTCAGTTTGTTAGGCACAAGTTCACTGTATATATTCGTGGTGGCCAATAGGGAAACCTCGGCGTTACCATCAGCCTGAGGATGGAGGTAACTACTGGATTCAGAACATGCGGTGGAACAGACTCACCAGCACCAAAGTCAGTGGTGCCCAACTAATTGCCCCCCTATAATGAATCTGGGTTTTATATTATTTAAAACAATTTTTGTATTATGAACATATTATTTCTTCTTACCTGACAGATGTCCGTATCAGGGGTTACTGGAGTCTCCTGGTTAATAAAGGGGAAAAAAGATGTTGCACAATTAATTATTTCTGTTGTAAAGAAGCTAAAACACATCTTGCATGTAATATATAGGGTGATTTTTATTTGCCCTTGCTCCCCCTCTCTTGTATTTACCTGGCAGATGTCCGTGCCTGACTCCAGAGTCTGCTCTGGTCGCTCCTCCTAAAAGGGATAAAGTTATCTGATCAACTTCCTATAACCTTGTAGTTCAGTATCTAAAATGCACCTTGTATAAAGCAAAGTCTCTCAACTTCAGAAAATTTAACCATTTTATGTAACTACTTACCTGGCAGGTGTTATAGCCAGGGGCTTCCGCTGGTTCCTGGTTAAGAGATAAAAGTTATCAAATCAAGTCAGTTTTGTTAAAATAAAAAATGGTGAAAACAAGTGAGATGTCATATTCAGGAACTGGTGCTTTATTTTTATTGCTTTGGTACTTACTTGGCAGATGGAATTGCTGGAACTAACAGAAGGTACCTGGTTAAGAGAAGAAAACAGATCACAGAGAGCCACAGATCAAGCTAACAGCGCTCATGTTAAAAATGTGGTCAAAAATTTGTGTAGCTGCCACACTAGAAAGGGCTTGGAACTGAAGGAATCTAATCTAATAACCACTGCCTAAGAAAATAGAACTTTGGTAATGATAGTGATAATAGTAAAAAGACCCAAGAGGCAAAATGTTACTGGGCAATGGGATAGTTAAAGGCAACACAACACTTAAGGAAAGCTAATAATATACGGACTGTATGATACCAACTCCTTTATTACTTACCAGGCAGATGTTATTGGGCTCTATAGTGGGCTCCTCCTGTTTGAGTGATAAAAAGTTTTCATTACTTTATGGAATGCAAGTGTCATGTATAAATAAATGCAGGGTCAGATTTATCGTGATGATAATGCAAAGGCCAAAGGCTATCCCTTTGCCAGGAGAGAGAAAGTAGATTCCATCATCAACAAAGAAAGGGGTTTTAACAATAACAATAATACATTTATTATATGGGTCATCTATGGGGCTGGTAAGGGATGATACTGCAGCTGAACTTAAATATGAAACAGGTGTAAAAGTAGTTTTCAATTCATGGACACATTATTTTTATTCAAAAGAGAGGGGGTGTGGCCAACTATAAATATATGAATAAATTGGCGTTTCTATTCGACCAGTAAGAACTGGATATATATTGGTGCAGCTTCATCAAGGCTTTTGTGCATATAAATCTATAGGCAAGGGAATAACATGGCTTTGATAACACAAATAGTTAGGAAAATGGTGTTTAGGAAATGATGTTTCACAATTCTTCTCTGCTTACCACAACAGATTCTCTGATTGAATGATCTGTTCTTTTCTAATGAAGAAAAAGAAAAAAATCTTATCACAAAAAAATACATGAGCAAATAGAAAAACCATAATTAAACTCATCTGAAATCTGATTGGCTCCACCCAGTTTTTCTAACATTGGACCACAGTCATATTGTAAAAAGACACTGTGCAAAGTTTGGGGGCCCTGGTTTAATAGTGTCAGAATGGCAGTAATTTAAACTTCCCTGCTGAAAGTCAATGAGCGACATCTAATTGGCAGTTGGTGGCTCTGCCCACTTTTTCTAAAGGACTGCAGTTACCCAGTGACTTACTCTAAAAAACTTAGGGTCCCTGGCATTAATAATTAATGGCAGCAGTGACAAACTGTGCAAAGTCTCGGCACCCTGGCATAAATAGTGTGAGAATAACAGCATTTTAAATTTAAAACAATAAAATTCAATGGGTAAAATCTGATTGGCTGTCGGTGGCTCCACCCATTTTTACTAATTTTGAACTGCAGTCCCCCATTGACTACCTGTGTATAGTTTGGGGACCCTGGCATTAATGATGCGAGAAAGGCAGCAGCTTAAATAAAAACTAATGACATTTAATGGGTGAAATCTGATTGGATGTTTATGGCTCTGCCTACTTTTTCTAACTTTTAACTTTAGCGCCCCAGTATCAGCTGTGATAAGTTTGGGGACACTGGTGTTAAATGTGTGAGAATGGAAGCAGGTTAAATTCTCCCATTGAAAGTTGATGGGTGACATCTGATTGGCTGTTTGCCTCACCCACTTTTGGGCACTTGGTCTTCATTTTTTATTACTTGTAGTTATTTAATTATTTTAATTTTTGTTCAGCATCTCTCCTGATTGCCTTTTTGGCAGCTATCTGGTTGCTAGGGTCCACATTACCTTAGCAACCAGGGAGTGGTTTGAATGTGAGCCTGGTACATGAATAGGAGAGGAACTGAATAAAAGCAATGTACCAATAACAGTAAAATTGTAGCCTCACAGAGCAATCGTTTTAAGGCTGCCAGGGTCAGTGACCCCCATTTGAAAGCTACAGAGTTAGAAGAAGAGGGCAAATAAATAAAAAACCATAATAAATAAAAAACGAAGACCAACTGAAAAGTTGCTGAGAATTGGCCATTCTATAACATACTAAAGTTAAGTTAAAGTTAAGATGAACCTCCCCTTTGAGGGTTTGGTGCAAAAACCAATGTAACCCAGTGTATCCCCTGTACTGACTCATATAACAGATAGGGCTCATTCTGAAACTGCAGCAGTGATTGCTGGCAGCACAATACACACATATAATCAGGCGCAGTCAGGGGCTTATTATCAGCGTTCCTATTTTTATTAAGTTTATTTGCCCTAAAAACCATTTAAATATTGTTTTTAAAATGCACATTTAAAAAAAAAAAAAAAAAAAACCCCCACAAAAAACTCAAAACTCAAAAGTAAAAAGCTGCCATGTAAAAGCCTGCAAGGGCATGTAGGAGTTAATGGCGGCTGCCCTAGTCAAGATTTTAACTATTTTTGCTACACTTTAAAAATGATGCTAAAATGACAAATTGGAGGTATTTGGTATCTATTAAGTATCAGGAACTCGGGTTCCATTTCCATTGGTCACAAACAGAACAATCTTTAGGGATCATCAGTAGTTACGCACGAATCTGTCCCATTTTGCTTTGGCGAAAAATTAGCAAAACTATGGAAATATTTGTGAAACGCGGGTGCCATGAAGCTATTTTTCACGTGACCCTTTTTTATGCGACCGCGCCTATATTGATGTGACCTGCTTTATTTTGGCGGGACCGCACTGAGTTTAATGACAAGTTTGTCCCTCGGTGACGTTACCCACAGGATGAAATATATCATGTTACAGTAGAGAAAATGAAGTCCTTACCTTGCGAAAACAAGAAAAGGAGAAACAATTGCGGAAAGATTTCCGCAATTGACTTCTAAATGATCTCAGCACTCTAAGGGCGCTCATCGCTGAAACGTCTTTCTATGGACACAAAAAGAAACATCATTTTAGTAATCCCAATACTGTCTTCTATGTACAGTCCCTATATATATATATATATATAAAAGGGCAACCATATGGGGGTTTTAACCTTGAAAGCAAGAAAGTTGCAGGTAAAACTGAGTCCCTTGGCTAAATGTATATTGAAGCAGTTGAATTCTTAATGAATCGCATAAGTCAGTGTAGGAACTGGTCAAAAGGGATGACGCAGTTGGCCAGCTTGAAGTATATTGCAATATATGGACAAACAATCCCTGTTTTGCTTAAAGGGAAGGGCATTTCTTAGTAGCTTAAATGCACCGAATGTCTTAATGTTCTATATATTGATAAAGGGTGAGTGCAGAGGATCTCTTGTTGTTGTTTCTATATATATACATACATACATACATACATACACAGGTATATGTATAATGTACAGGTATAGGAACCATTATCAGGAAACCCATTCCAGAAAGTTCTGAATTAAAGGAAGGCATCTCCCATAGACTCCATGCTAATCAAATATTTCTAATGTTTCAATGATCCCCTTTTCTCTGTAATAATAAAATAGTACCTGTACTTGATCCCAACTAAGATATAATTACCCCTTATTGGGGGCAGAACAGCCCTATTGGGTTTATTTAATGGTTAAATGATTCCCTTTTCTCTGTAATAATAAAACAGTACCTGTACTTGATCCCAACTAAGATATAATTACCCCTTATTGGGGGCAAAACAGCCCTATTGGGTTTATTTCATGGTTAAATGATTCCCTTTTCTGTGTAGTAATAAAACAGTACCTGTACTTGATTCCAACAAAGATATAATTACCCCTTATTGGGGGTGGAAAAGTCCTATTGGGTTTATTTAATGGTTAAATGATTCTCTTTTCTCTGCAATAATAAAACAGTACCTGTACTTGATCCCAACTAAGATATAATTACCCCTTATTGGGGCAGAACAGCACCATTGGGTATTATTTTATGGTTAAATGATTCCCTTTTCTCTGTAATAATAAAACAGTACCTGTACTTGATCCCAACTAAGATATAATTACCCCTTATTAGGGGCAGAATAATGCTAATGGGTTTATTTAATGGTTAAATGATTCCCTTTTCTCTGTAATAATAAAACAGTACCTGTACTTGATCCCAACTAAGATATAATTACCCCTTAATTGGGGGCAGAACAGCCCTATTGGGTTTATTTCATGTTTAAATGATTCCCTTTTCTCTGTAATAATAAAACAGTACCTGTACTTGATTCCAACTAAGATATAATTACCCCTTAATTGGGGGCAGAACAGCCCTATTGGGTTTATTTCATGTTTAAATGATTCCCTTTTCTCCATAATAATACTAAAACAGTTCCTGTACTTGATCCCAACTAAGATATAATTACCCCTTATTGGGGCAGAACAGCCCTATTGGGTTTATTTCATGTTTAAATGATTCCCTTTTCTCCATAATAATACTAAAACAGTTCCTGTACTTGATCCCAACTAAGATATAATTACCCCTTATTGGGGGCAGAACAGCCCTATTGGGTTTATTTAATGGTTAAATGATTCCCTTTTCTCTGTAATAATAAAACAGTACCTGTACTTGATCCCAACTAAGATATAATTACCCCTTTTTGGGGGCAGAACAGTCCTATTGGTTTTATTTAATGGTTAAATGATTTCCTTTTCTCTGTAATAATAAAACAGTACCTGTACTTGATCCCAACTAAGATATAATTACCCCTTATTGGGGCAGAACAGTCCTATTGGGTTTATTTCATGTTTAAATGATTCCCTTTTCTCCATAATAATACTAAAACAGTTTCTGTACTTGATCCCAACTAAGATATAATTACCCCTTATTGGGGGCAGAACAATCCTAATGGGTTTATTTAATGGTTAAATGATTCCCTTTTCTCTGTAATAATAAAACAGTACCTGTACTTGAGACCAACTAAGATATAATTACCCCTTATTGGGGGCAGAACAGCCCTATTGGGTTTATTTCATGGTTAAATGATTCCCTTTTCTGTGTAATAATAAAACAGTACCTGTACTTGATTCCAACAAAGATATAATTACCCCTTATTGGGGGTGGAAAAGTCCTATTGGGTTTATTTAATGGTTAAATGATTCTCTTTTCTCTGTAATAATAAAACAGTACCTGTACTTGATCCCAACTAAGATATAATTACCCCTTATTGGGGCAGAACAGCCCCATTGGGTATTATTTTATGGTTAAATGATTCCCTTTTCTCTGTAATAATAAAACAGTACCTGTACTTGATCCCAACTAAGATATAATTACCCCTTATTGGGGGCAGAACAATCCTATTGGGTTTATTTAATGGTTAAATGATTCTCTTTTCTCTGTAATAATAAAACAGTACCATTACTTGATCCCAACTAAGATATAATTACCCACTATTAGGGGCCGAACAATCCTAATGGGTTTATTTCATGGTTAAATTATTCCCTTTTCTCTGTAATAATAAAACAGTACCTGTACTTGATCCCAACTAAGATATAATTACCCCTTAATTGGGGGCAGAACAGCCCTATTGGGTTTATTTCATGTTTAAATGATTCCCTTTTCTCTGTAATAATAAAACAGTACCTGTACTTGATTCCAACTGAGATATAATTACCCCTTAATTGGGGGCAGAACAGCCCTATTGGGTTTATTTCATGTTTAAATGATTCCCTTTTCTCTGTAATAATAAAACAGTACCTGTACTTGATCCCAACTAAGATATAATAACCCCTTTTTGGGGGCAGAACAATCCTATTGGGTTTATTTCATGTTTAAATGATTCCCTTTTCTCCATAATAATACTAAAACAGTTCCTGTACTTGATCCCAACTAAGATATAATTACCCCTTATTGGGGGTGGAACAGCCCTATTGGGTTTATTTAATGGTTAAATGATTCCCTTTTCTCTGTAATAATAAAACAGTACCTGTACTTGATCCCAACTAAGATATAATTACCCCTTATTGGGGGCAGAACAGCCCTATTGGGTTTATTTAATGCTTAAATGATTCCCTTTTCTCTGTAATAATAAAACAGTACCTGTACTTGATCCCAACTAAGATATAATTACCCATTATTGGGGGCAGAACAATCCTATTGGGTTTATTTAATGGTTTAATTATTATTTTATTATTAACATTTATTTATAAAGCGCCAACATATACCGCAGCGCTGTACATGATTCCCTTTTCTCTGTATAGGGAATGGTACCATTACAGCATGTAAAATATATCAGTACACGGAGTGCTGCCATTACTGTACAAATGACACATTAATACAGAGATTACTAGAATGCTGCATTTAGAGTGTGTTTGCCCACGGCAGTGTCCCTTTAGCCAGAGCATGACAGTGATGCTGGGAAGCACACTCACAATACATTACATAGATAGAAAACCAAGAAACAATAAACTAGTGATGAGTGAATTTGTCCCATTTCACTTTGTCAAAAAATTCATGAAACTGCAAAAAATTTGCAAAACAGAGAAAGTTTTGTTTCACGCAAATTTATTGTTTTTTGTTGTGCATCAACTTTTTGCACAAAGCATTTGGATGAAACTAAATTAGATTCTGGGGTGGTTTGTTTGTGGGGGGCTACTTTTTCAGCTTTGGGACTACAAATGAAACATTTTCCCTTAATTTCAAGCTTTGCTTCAAGCTTATTTATTTATAAAACGCCAACATATTCCGCAGCGCTGTACATGATTCCCTTTTCTCTGTAATAATAAAACAGTACCTGTACTTGATCCCAACTAAGATATAATTACCCCTTATTGGGGCAGAACAGCCCTATTGGGTTTATTTAATGGTTAAATGATTCCCTTTTCTTTGTAATAATAAAATAGTACCTGTACTTGATCCCAACTAAGATATAATTACCCCTTATTGGGGGCAGAACAGCCCTATTGGGTTTATTTCATGTTTAAATGATTCCCTTTTCTCTGTAATAATAAAACAGTACCTGTACTTGATCCCAACTAAGATATAATTACCCCTTATTGGGGCAGAACAGCCCCATTGGGCATTATTTTATGGTTAAATGATTCCCTTTTCTCTGTAATAATAAAACAGTACCTGTACTTGATCCCAACTAAGATATAATTACCCCTTATTGGGGGCAGAACAATCCTATTGGGTTTATTTAATGGTTAAATGATTCTCTTTTCTCTGTAATAATAAAACAGTACCATTACTTGATCCCAACTAAGATATAATTACCCCTTATTAGGGGCAGAACAATGCTAATGGGTTTATTTAATGGTTAAATGATTCCCTTTTCTCTGTAATAATAAAACAGTACCTGTACTTGATCCAAACTAAGATATAATTACCCATTATTAGGGGCCGAACAATCCTAATGGGTTTATTTCATGGTTAAATTATTCCCTTTTCTCTGTAATAATGAAACAGTACCTGTACTTGATCCCAACTAAGATATAATTACCCCTTAATTGGGGGCAGAACAGCCCTATTGGGTTTATTTCATGTTTAAATGATTCCCTTTTCTCTGTAATAATAAAACAGTACCTGTACTTGATTCCAACTAAGATATAATTACCCCTTAATTGGGGGCAGAACAGCCCTATTGGGTTTATTTCATGTTTAAATGATTCCCTTTTCTCTGTAATAATAAAACAGTACCTGTACTTGATTCCAACTAAGATATAATTACCCCTTATTGGGGGCAGAACAGCCCTATTGGGTTTATTTCATGGTTAAATGATTCCCTTTTCTCTGTAATAATAAAATAGTACCTGTACTTGATCCCAACTAAGATATAATTACCCCTTATTGGGGGCAGAATGGCCCTATTGGGTTTATTTCATGTTTAAATGATTCCCTTTTGTCTGTAATAATAAAACAGTACCTGTACTTGATCCCAACTAAGATATAATAACCCCTTTTTGGGGGCAGAACAATCCTATTGGGTTTATTTCATGTTTAAAAGATTCCCTTTTCTCCATAATAATACTAAAACAGTTCCTGTACTTGATCCCAACTAAGATATAATTACCCCTTATTGGGGGCAGAACAGCCCTATTGGGTTTATTTAATGGTTAAATGATTCCCTTTTCTCTGTAATAATAAAACAGTACCTGTACTTGATCCCAACTAAGATATAATTACCCCTTTTTGGGGGCAGAACAATCCTATTGGGTTTATTTCATGTTTAAATGATTCCCTTTTCTCCATAATAATTCTAAAACAGTTCCTGTACTTGATCCCAACTAAGATATAATTACCCCTTATTGGGGGTGGAACAGCCCTATTGGGTTTATTTAATGGTTAAATGATTCCCTTTTCTCTGTAATAATAAAACAGTACCTGTACTTGATCCCAACTAAGATATAATTACCCCTTATTGGAGCAGAACAGTCCTAATGGGTTTATTTCATGGTTAAATGATTCCCTTTTCTCTGTAATAATAAAACAGTACCTGTACTTGATCCCAACTAAGATATAATTACCCCTTATTGGGGCAGAACAGTCCTATTGGGTTTATTTAATGGTTAAATGATTCCCTTTTCTCTGTAATAATAAAACAGTACCTGTACTTGATCCCAACTAAGATATAATTACCCCTTATTGGGGGCAGAACAGCCCTATTGGGTTTATTTAATGGTTAAATGATTCCCTTTTCTCTGTAATAATAAAACAGTACCTGTACTTGATCCCAACTAAGATATAATTACCCCTTATTGGGGGCAGAACAGCCCTATTGGGTTTATTTAATGGTTAAATGATTCCCTTTTCTCTGTAATAATAAAACAGTACCTGTACTTGATCCCAACTAAGATATAATTACCCATTATTGGGGGCAGAACAATCCTATTGGGTTTATTTAATGGTTTAATTATTATTTTATTATTAACATTTATTTATAAAGCGCCAACATATACCGCAGCGCTGTACATGATTCCCTTTTCTCTGTATAGGGAATGGTACCATTACAGCATGTAAAATATATCAGTACAAGGAGTGCTGCCATTACTGTACAAATGACACATTAATACAGAGATTACTAGAATGCTGCATTTAGAGTGTGTTTGCCCACGGCAGTGTCCCTTTAGCCAGAGCATGACAGTGATGCTGGGAAGCACACTCACAATACATTACATAGATAGAAAACCAAGAAATAATAAACTAGTGATGAGTGAATTTGTCCCATTTCACTTTGTCAAAAAATTCATGAAACTGCAAAAAATTTGCAAAACAGAGAAAGTTTTGTTTCACGCAAATTTATTGTTTTTGTTGTGCATCAACTTTTTGCACAAAGCATTTGGATGAAACTAAATTAGATTCTGGGGTGGTTTGTTTGTGGGGGGCTACTTTTTCAGCTTTGGGACTACAAATGAAACATTTTCCCTTAATTTCAAGCTTTGCTTCAAGCTTATTTATTTATAAAACGCCAACATATTCCGCAGCGCTGTACATGATTCCCTTTTCTCTGTAATAATAAAACAGTACCTGTACTTGATCCCAACTAAGATATAATTACCCCTTATTGGGGGCAGAACAGCCCTATTGGGTTTATTTCATGGTTAAATGATTCCCTTTTCTCTGTAATAATAAAACAGTACCTGTACTTGATCCCAACTAAGATATAATTACCCCTTATTGGGGCAGAACAGCCCTATTGGGTTTATTTCATGGTTAAATGATTCCCTTTTCTCTGTAATAATAAACAGTACCTGTACTTGATCCCAACTAAGATATAATTACCCCTTATTGGGGCAGAACAGCCCTATTGGGTTTATTTCATGGTTAAATGATTCCCTTTTCTCTGTAATAATAAAACAGTACCTGTACTTGATCCCAACTAAGATATAATTACCCCTTATTGGGGGCAGAACAGCCCTATTGGGTTTATTTCATGGTTAAATGATTCCCTTTTCTCTGTAATAATAAAACAGTACCTGTACTTGATCCCAACTAAGATATAATTACCCCTTATTGGGGCAGAACAGCCCTATTGGGTTTATTTAATGGTTAAATGATTCCCTTTTCTCTGTAATAATAAAACAGTACCTGTACTTGATCCCAACTAAGATATAATTACCCCTTATTGGGGGCAGAACAGCCCTATTGGGTTTATTTCATGGTTAAATGATTCCCTTTTCTCTGTAATAATAAAACAGTACCTGTACTTGATCCCAACTAAGATATAATTACCCCTTATTGGGGGCAGAACAGCCCTATTGGGTTTATTTCATGGTTAAATGATTCCCTTTTCTCTGTAATAATAAAACAGTACCTGTACTTGATCCCAACTAAGATATAATTACCCCTAATTGGAGGCAAAGCAATCCTATTGTTTATTTAATGTTTAAATCATGTTTAAGTAGACTGTTGAGATTCAAATTACAGAAAGATCTGGAAAACCCCAGTTCCCAAGCTTTCAGCATAGGGAAATAATGGCATGTAGGAGCAAAATCAATTTCCCTGTATTTTCACACATTCTAACATAATTACAACATCATTACTGGCGCTAAGGCCGCAACAAACCAGCATTAAAATGATTATTTTTATCCATGTTTTCCCCTGAACCAAAACAGCTCAACTCACCTCAGTTGCCTGACTAAGACTGAGCCAGTCTGGGCTGCTACCCGACACCCTGGCAGTTAATTTATGACATCAGAGGAATAACTGCCACTGAGAGATTCACATACTGTGACACCACAGGTGCAGCCAGAGGCGGGAAATCTGTATCAGCAGCTCAGATGACTGTTGGATTCAGCCATTTTCCAATAAAATGCAGGGGGTTTTGTTGCCATGACGAGCGCGTGTTTATTGTGTATCCATTCTCAGTATAGGGAATGGGACCATTACAACATGTATAATATATTTCTATAAGGAATGGTACAGAGACTCGCCCATTATTGTATGTAATGTATATGTGTATAGGGAATGCAGTGTTGCCCTGTACCTGATACTCACTGAGTTATTAGGAATCTCTGCTAATTGCACAACAATCCTATAGTTTCAATATTTAAATGTATTTTAGCGCACAAGTATCCATAGAGAACGAGCTGTTATTCTATGTGCATAATATGAGTATAGGAATTGCTGCCATTATAGGATGCAGATTAAATCAGCATAGAGAATGCCCCACTATTAAATATATAAAATATCAGCATAGGGAATGGCACAATTATTGTACGTAGGGACAAGTACAACATCCCCCTTCAAAATCAAAATCTCTGTAATTATTACTATAATCATTCCAACATATTCACATCATTAGAGTCACTAAAGGCGGACCGTACCAATATTAAAATTATTATTTTTATCCATGTTTTTATCTGAACAAAAGAAGTGATGGGTGTGTATATTGTGTATCCATTCTCAGTATAGGGAATGGTACCATTACAGCGTGTATAATATATCAGTACAAGGAGTGCTGCCGTTATTGTACAAATGACACATTAATACAGAGATTACTAGAATGCTGCATTTAGAGTGTGTTTGCCCACGGCAGTGTCCCTTTAGCCAGAGCATGACAGTGATGCTGGGAAGCACACTCACAATACATTACATAGATAGAAAACCAAGAAATAATAAACTAGTGATGAGTGAATTTGTCCCATTTCACTTTGTCAAAAAATTCATGAAATTGCAAAAAATTTGCAAAACAGAGAAAGTTTTCTTTGACGCAAACTTTTTGTTTTTGTTGTGCATCAACTTTTTGCACAAAGCATTTGGATGAAACTAAATTAGATTCTGGGGTGTTTTGTTTGTGGCGGGCTCCTTTTTCAGCTTCGGAACTACCAATGAAAAATTTTCCCTGAATTTCAAGCTTTGCTGAAAGTTAATCTGCCATGTTTTGCTTTGTGTCAAAATTTGCAATTTGCTGAATCGCATTGGAGTCAATGGGAAGCCCAATTCACATACGTTTTGCTTAGTATACTCTCTGCTACACACATGCCCTACAGTGCCCTACTCCTCCTACAGTTTTACACTCTCCACACTTCTTCGCCCTATAGCGGAGTAGGTTTTATAGATAACAAGTTGTCTAATTCCTGGCAATGTCATTCTGTGGCTACTAAAGCAAATAAAGTGCGGTCTTGGATTAAAAAAGGACATTGACTCAAGGGATGAAAACATAATTTTGCCCCTTTATAGGCCCCTGGTAAGGCCTCGCTTTGAGTATGCAGTGCAATTTTGGGCTCCAGTCCTTAAGAAGGATATTAATGAGCTGGAGAGAGTGCAGAGACTGCAACTAAACGGGTAAAGGTTGAGGTTGTTTTCTCTGGAAAAGAGGCACTGTACAGGTACATTAGAGGGGGAGTTTAGATTAGAGGAATGTAACTTTTATATGAAGCAGCGTAAGTGGTTTTTCACGGTGAGGGCAGTGAGGTTGGGGAATGCCCTTCCTAGTGATGTTGTAATGGCAGATTCTGTTAATGCCTATAAGAAGGGCCTGGATGAGTTCTTGAACAAGCATAGTATCAAAGGCTATTGTGATACTAATATCTACAGTTAGTATTGATGTTGGTATATATGGTTATGTATGCAAGTGTATAGATAGGTCAGTATGGGATTATGTATGTGAGTGGATAGACAGGTCAGTATGGGTCTGTATGTGAGTGTATAGATAGGTCAGTATGTGTCTGTATGTGAGTGTATAGATAGGTCAGTATGGGTCTGTATGTGGGTGTATAGATAGGTCAGTATAGGTCTGTATGTGAGTGTATAGATAGGTCAGTGTGGGTCTGTATGTGAGTGTATAGATAGGTCAGTATAGGTCTGTATGTGAGTGGATAGATAGGTCAGTGTGGGTCTGTATGTGAGTGTATAGATAGGTCAGTATGGGTCTGTATGTGAGTGTATAGATAGGTCAGTATAGGTCTGTATGTGAGTGTATAGATAGGTCAGTATGGGTCTGTATGTGAGTGTATAGATAGGTCAGTATGGGTCTGTATGTGGGTGTATAGATAGGTCAGTATAGGTCTGTATGTGAGTGTATAGATAGGTCAGTATGTGTCTGTATGTGAGTGTATAGATAGGTCAGTATGGGTCTGTATGTGAGTGTATAGATAGGTCAGTATAGGTCTGTATGTGAGTGTATAGATAGGTCAGTATGGGTCTGTATGTGAGTGTATAGATAGGTCAGTATGGGTCTGTATGTGGGTGTATAGATAGGTCAGTATAGGTCTGTATGTGAGTGTATAGATAGGTCAGTATGGGTCTGTATGTGAGTGTATAGATAGGTCAGTATGGGTCTGTATGTGAGTGTATAGATAGGTCAGTATGGGTCTGTATGTGAGTGGATAGATAGGTCAGTATGGGTCTGTATGTGGGTGGATAGATAGGTCAGTATGGGTCTGTATGTGAGTGTATAGATAGGTCAGTATGGGTCTGTATGTGAGTGTATAGATAGGTCAGTATGGGTATGTATGTGAGTGGATAGATAGGTCAGTATGGGTCTGTATGTGAGTGGATAGATAGGTCAGTATGGGTCTGTATGTGGGTGAATAGATAGGTCAGTATGGGTCTGTATGTGGGTGAATAGATAGGTCAGTATGGGTCTGTATGTGGGTGCATAGATAGGTCAGTATGGGTCTGTATGTGGGTGGATAGATAGGTCAGTGTGGGTCTGTATGTGAGTGTATAGATAGGTCAGTGTGGGTCTGTATGTGAGTGTATAGATAGGTCAGTGTGGGTCTGTATGTGAGTGGATAGATAGGTCAGTATGGGTCTGTATGTTAGTGGATAGATAGGTCAGTATGGCTCTGTATATTAGTATTTACAAGATGGGGAGCTCTTTAATCATTACTGCTATTGAGATGCTTAACCTTTATGCTGGTGCGGTAAGTACAGTAAAATTTAAGTACATTTAAAATAACACTAGCACTGCTCACTGGGTCATTAGATTGTAAATATAGTGGAATCAGCAGCTTAATTAGGCAACAAAATGGAACCCACCGCTCTCAGTTGGGGGTCCTGGTGCCCCGAACCTGTAGCCCAAGGGGAAATCCATAATCAAATAAGGTCACGCACACCAAAGCTCCTTCCTGAGGTGGAGCAGTCTGAAAATATAGAATAAAAGTTAAGTTTATAGGTCAATAAGCTATAAAATTGCTTTATTTCATTCTAGCTCTCCTTATTGCAAGTTTGGAGGTTCTAACAAGCCAATCAGGTGATCCCTGGGATCTCTGAAAGCACAGATGTAAGTATGATCCACATACTGTTCCTTAGTGGCAGTGTTGTGCCCATGGGCAAGCCCTGTATCGTTTGCCATGACAAGGTTTGGATCCAGTCTCTTTGGATCCAGTGTGGCGTTAAAGCACCCAAGCCTACTGGATGGAAACAGACATCATAGAGATATGAAATACCCATTTTATATGATGCAGCTGTGCCAGAACCTTGTCATAGCAAACGATACAGGGCTTGCCCATGGGCACAACACTGCCACTAAGTAATACGACACCGTTCTGAGTCTCTTTGCAAAAATTGAGTATATTTATGTATAGTTTTGCCTAAGATCAAGGGAATGAATTAGAATGTATTGCTGGGGAGCAATATGTAACAGGCTGGGGAGCCTTGGTAAATAAAGGACTGTTACAACTACTCGGGGGGGGGGATTATATTCCAATGACTTAAATATGCTATGAGAACCAAGAATCTTTTTGAACCTTACGTGTTTGTGTTAGAAAGAACACTCTGATCTTGGCATGGGCCCTGTTTCTTTAGTTATTTGGGGCTGTTTCGTTTTCTGTGGAATGAAGAAGAGACATAAAAGTGTCATTGCATATGCTTCGGCCAACCCCAATATCATAGTCAGATAAATGATCAGTTTTACTTTCAAATGTCATGTCACAGAGAAGAGCAGCTAGCAGACTAAACCCCATACCTGCCAATTGTGCCATTTTCCCTGGTTACTGTATTAGAGTTGTAGGTGACTTGATCGCCCTCTGGTGGCCAAAATTAAACTGGAATTGTGGATAATCTCTGGGTAAAAAACTCAGCACATTGCACCAACAGTAGCTCATTGCACTTGTGCAAGTCACTTACCCCTCATGTCTGGAACTTCTGTACCAGCCCTACGGGCCACAGCGGCCCTTTATCAGTGATGGTCTGTGCCCCCAAAGCTGCCCCTAGTGGCTCCCCATCCACTCCTCTGTTAATTCATTGCACATACTCTGTGCTGCTATCGCTTACTTGCACTTAGGAACCTACTCACAATATACTGAATATAGAGAAAAATGTACCCCTATTGTAAAATATAAAGATACTTGACCAGCCCAGCAGGTAAATCACCAGGTAGAGCTGGGGTCAGAATTACAAATGTATAAATTAATAATACCCTACAAATCCTTCCCTTTCTGCTAAAGGACTAGGCCTTATAAGTACAGACCCGTCTATTCTCCGTCTATTTGCCCAAACTTCCCATTTCCCTGCCCTGTGACATCATAGCCCCACCCCATGTTACACCCCACCCACTCTCCAGCCAAAAGGCCAGAGGCTTAACTACAGAGGCAGCAGGCAGGGGGGGGCAGTAAGGCCCTAAATTAATAAACATTTTCAATATGTTTTGGTAAAATTGGGGCTCTAAATTGCATTTGCTGTGGGGCCCAGTACTTACTGTAGAAGGCAAAAGGCTGAGTGCTTTTATAACTTTTATATATACGTTAAATCACTAAGCATGGACTGTAACTAATGACATTGCTATGTGCCATTGTTAAGGATATCATTTACAGAATGTTCATGCCTTTTATATAAAATATACAATATAAAATGTACAAAGGCTGCTTAGTAACTAATTAACATTGCAGGGCAGGGTATAATCCAGTGTAGTCTGCATCAGACTAATCACCAATAGCATCAGCTGCTATAGTGAATATACCCTAATGTTTTGATGACAGACAAGCTAACTATCAGAAGAAAGGGACTTGCTATGGACAAGTGTGAAGGCCTGGATCATTACTGTGCTGAACCTCTAGGTTGGTACGGTAGATTCAGTTAATAAAAAACATCTTTTTTAGCCATATTTCTTTTTTTATTTTTTAGACTTATAGACTTTTCTTGTCCTCCTTTAAAGGATAAGTAAGTCTTCTACTTTAAAATCACATAATATTACTATAAGCAGCCCCCAGCATAACATACCTTTCTTTCTGCATGCAGAATTATTTTGTTTGTCTATTACAAGCAGCTGAACGGCAGCTCTTTTACCAACTTCCTTGTCTAGCATGAAGCTCCACCCCTTTTTGCATTCTAAGCCCTCCTTCTCTTTCCAACTCAAAGAGGTTCCAACTGGGCATGCTCACTGCCTCTGCTCTAATTAAAGCCAATCGAGCATGGGCAGTAGGCGCCTCTTTGAAGTTTTCATAGTCGGAGAGAGAAGGAGGGCTTAGAAAAAAAAGGGGGCATGCTGAATAATGAAGTCAGTAAAAGAGTTGTAGTTGAACTGGTTGTAATAGAGAAACAAAATAAATCTGTTCAGAAAGTCTGCTCAGTATATAGAATAATGGATGCGCTAGCTCGGGCGGCTTCTGCTTCTTCTGCGGTTCCTAGTGTGGCGGTGACAGGCCCTTTAATAAGGTTGCACCCTGTAAGTATTGACGTCACACGTACACACGGGGCGCAACCTTATAAAAGGGCATGACGCCGCCGCACAAGGAGCCGCATATGGAGCAGAAGCCGCTGAAGAAGGAGGAGCGTCTATGGGGGGTACGGTGTATGGGGGGCACTGTGTATGGGGGCAATTGGGGGTACTGTCTATGGGGGTCATTGGGGGCACTGTGTATGGGGGGGCAAAACTGGTACATAGTTATAACTCACTTATAACTGACTGCTTTCTCTCTATATTTGTATTTTATATGGAGGAGTTGCTATATTGTTTTCCTTAGGTAGTACAGTATGAGGGTATAGCACATTTGCGTCTGATCCCACCATTTCCACTATATAAAAGGAGTATTTTTTTAAACAAATGGGGTGTGGCAATTGGGGCGTGGTCACAAAAGTGGGCATGGTCAACGAAAATTACCATTTGTCCTTCTTTTCATTTTTCAAATGTTGGGAGGTATGCTGTTCTGCAACTATACAGTATGCCCTTAAGTACACGTGGATGCCGGCCTCTTGGAAAAGCCATTGTAAGCCGTGATAACTAATGCTGTCAGGGGTTGGGCCCCCTCGCTTTCCCCCATTGTGGTGAGATGAACTTGCAGATCATATACCTGTTCCGCAGGATCGGTGGATAAATCTTACGCAGGGACACATTAGCGCACTACCGCCGGGGGTTCCAATCCGCTGGAAGCAACGTTTGTATTCACTGACGCTGGAGAGAAGTATTAGGTAAATAAGTAACTTGCATAGGAACTGGGTATTTATATGGCACAGATCTATTTCAACTGATGTGAACGGAGCACTTCTGTCACAAACAGGAAGTTTGATGCACTGTGTTATATCTATGACGTACCGCCACCAAAGGGTTAATGCATATCAACATGAACATAATGGGATATCCCAATGTAACCCCTATTTGCCTGTGAGACCAGGCAGCGCCAGCTAGATTGGCTGTAGAGCGCGGAGTACATAGGACTCTACACACCAGATGGGCTTTCTCTATGTGGAAATATCCTTGGGGAGTAGTGCAACTACAACTCACTGTGTGCAGAGTAAACGGCGCCAGAAGGGTTTTTTTGTGCTAAACCAGAACGTGTTTATTGCCCACAGGGTTATAGCAATACTCACACAGAGGGGATATCAGGCAATTGCAAAACAAGCAGTTAGTACTAGTGGTTGTATTTATAGTTTATGTATGTGAGTGTATAGATTGGTAGGTGTGGGTTGTGTGTGCTGGGTTTACTTGGATGGGTTGAACTTGATGGACACTGGTCTTTTTTCAACCCTATGTAACTATGTAACTATGTAAGCAGAAAAATATAGTGTCCACCCGTATAGCCCACCTCAGCCGAGGGTGGGGAAGGGAAGGCCCACCAACCTGCGGAGAGTAGCCTGGCCCAGTATCTGTATCCTCAGGGTGTCCCTTAGCAACCAAGGATCCCTCACAGCCGACTATGGAGAGAAAGTGCTGCTATAGATTCTCCTGATACTCACTCCCCCTCACTCACGGGCCCCTGTCCCCCACTTCACTAGAGCCAGATGCAGCCTGTAGGGTATAATGGCTACTGGGGCCCTGCTGGTCTCACAGGAACTCCCACACATGCAGCCAAAGAGGGAGCCCCACCCCTTTACCCAGCACTGTATCAGAGTGCCATGGGAGGGGTCTCCCTGTTAGCCAATAAGGCGCAGATGCTAATGGCACACTAGATACATGGGCCTCTGCCCAGCAACAGGAAGCTATAGGGAATGGTAGGGCTTAAAGCCATAGGGAAGTATTAACCCTATGGGTCCCTACACCAATATATCTAATTATCACTTCATTTGTGGCCCTAAACATCCCAGCTCAGAGTTGGAATCACTTATATCACTTATTGAATGTGTAAGTGAGGGGCCGCTCCGCTATTGGCTATTGTATGTTGGGTTTATGGGTTGGGGGTTATTAATCACGCTGGCAGAATTGCACAATACAGGATATCATTTCATGTTATATTTATCTATGTTATTGCATTAGAGGCAAACAAATCCCTTATTTAATTGATTAATAACTGCACAGCACCTTCATTCATTCACCGCCCCCAATCTGCGCCCCCCTATCCCCCCCGCACGCAGTGCCTTCATTCAGTTTGCTCTGAGCAGGGGCCATCGCAAATTATCAAGCAGAAAATTAGGCTGGCCTGTCATATAAACTGAAGCTACAGGGCTGATTATAAAATCCTGATGCTAATTGCACCGGTTTCAAAGCTGCCATGTAATGTGAATGAATTACTAATCAGACATATTGTGACATTAATATTCTATATATACAGTATAGTGTGCCATTTATATTCTATATATACAGTATAGTGTGACATTTATATTCTATATATACAGTATAGTGTGACATTTATACTCTATATATACAATATAGTGTGCCATTTATACTCTATATATACAGTATAGTGTGACATTTATACTCTATATATACAGTATAGTGTGCCATTTATATTCTATATATACAGTATAGTGTGACATTTATATTCTATATATACAGTATAGTGTGACATTTATATTCTATATATACAGTACAGTGTGACATTTATATTCTATATATACAGTATAGTGTGACATTTATACTCTATATATACAGTATAGTGTGCCATTTATATTCTATATATACAGTATAGTGTGACATTTATACTCTATATATACAGTATAGTGTGACATTTATATTCTATATATACAGTATAGTGTGACATTTATATTCTATATATACAGTATAGTGGGACATTTATATTCTATATATACAGTATAGTGTGAGTGGGCCCCTAAGCTCAGGTAAGTGACAGCAGCACAGAGTATGGGCAGGGAATCAGCAGAAAAGAAGATGGGGGGCTACTGGGGCATCTTTGGGGGCACAGATCTTCCCTGCTAAAGGGCTGTGGGTGCCTTGGGCTGGTACAGAAGCACAAAACATAATGAGCAGCATTTCTAGCCAATTAGTTAGGTTTAAGTTCTCCTTGAAGCTTAAACTACTTGTACACTTAGCAATACTGATCAAGAGGTAAGGCAGTTTCCAGAATCTGTTGTAAGAGAAGCCCTGGGAACAAGTGGATGCAGTGTATATTTCCCCCAGATTCCTGTCATACGTGGGGTAACTTCAGCAAGTGTCAGTTTTGCAAAGGTAAAAATAAAATGTTTATTTTACTATTGTTCTGCTTGAGGGAAAGCTGGTTTACGGAGTCACTGGGGCCAATGGACAAAAGTGGCTGAATACTCCATTCCAGTAGGCTGCTCCAGGTGACTTGGGTTCCCAGACAGGTAGCTGCGAGGTGATTGGGCTGCCACTGTGCAGGGGTTGGCTTCCTGAGAGAAAGAACCTTAGTAAGAGCAAGAGCTGCTGTTTTGGGTGATCTTACATCCCTGTAAGTCTGAAAACTTATTTGTGCATATGGCTTTGTAAGGGACCTGGGGTAGTGAGGGAAAAAGATCTGTGTATTAGTAACAGCCGGACAGGCTTAGGATTTGTTGTTTTCTGTATTTCTTTTTTTTTTTTCTATTTTGTTTAGTATCTCTCCTTCGAAAAGCCTTAAATAAACTCACCAAAGACCAGTTATATTGAATTGTACTGTCTGTGCCCCTGCTTTGAAGTGTTTGAATGTGCACCCAAGGGTTTTTCCCCAGTGACTACCTGAAACCCTTACACTGCACATAATTATAGTATATAAATGACTGAATGTGAATGATCTATTTAATTTCCTAAATCAGGGTTGTCTGTAGCAAACACTTTAAAAATGAGAAGCTTTTGGCAAATCACTGATTTTATTTGAAAAACAGAAGCAAACAATTAGTAATTAATATCATTATGACCAGTGGGGTCCATAGAAGATGTCTTAAACCTTTGCCGATTCCAAGGTCCACTCTCACGTTGGCCAATCCCTGTTTGGAAAGCTGGATTCATGCCATGACCAACTAGAACCCTCCCGTGTGGTTAAATGTAGGTTATTATTGCATTCTCTTTGTGTAGCTGCTGAAGGATTATTGCCATACTAAAATAACAAAGCATTGCATACTGATTTTGTTTGGCAAATACAATATGGAGATCCAGCTCATGTTATTTTGCCTATTTCTTTCTCCCATATATGGACTGTATTCCTTTCACATCATCTTGGGGTAGACGAAAGTTTCCGGTGTTCCAATAGCGATAGGTTGGATACATCAAAGCGTTTGGATCACGAGAATGACCCAAACCCAGCGAATGACCAAATTCATGTGCGGCAACAAGAAACAAATTATATTCTGTAAAAAAATACAAGTCATGTTAAAATATGTGGCTAATGACTTTATTATAATAATATGATTTTGAATTATAGGAAGAAAAGCAAAGGATCCTGGAGGAAACCTACACAAACACAAGGGAACAAGCAAATTCCCCACTTGTGCCTGTCCCCTAACTTGTGCATCAGTAAGACCAGCAAGTTAGGGAGCGGCAGAAGCTGTAGGCTGCAATGGGGCAGAAGCTGTAGGCTGCAATGGGGCACAAGCTGTAGGCTGCAATGGGGCACAAGCTGTAGGCTGCAATGGGGCAGAAGCTGTAGGCTGCAATGGGACAGAAGCTGTAGGCTGCAATGGGGCACAAGCTGTAGGCTGCAATGGGGCACAAGCTGGAGGCTGCAATGGGGCAGAAGCTGTAGGCTGCAACGGGGCAGAAGCTGTAGGCTGCAATGGGGCACAAGCTGTAGGCTGCAATGGGGCAGAAGCTGTAGGCTGCAACGGGGCAGAAGCTGTAGGCTGCAATGGGGCACAAGCTGTAGGCTGCAATGGGGCACAAGCTGGAGGCTGCAATGGGGCAGAAGCTGTAGGCTGCAATGGGGCAGAAGCTGTAGGCTGCAATGGGGCACAAGCTGGAGGCTGCAATGGGGCAGAAGCTGTAGGCTGCAATGGGACAGAAGCTGTAGGCTGCAATGGGGCAGAAGCTGTAGGCTGCAATGGGACAGAAGCTGTAGGCTGCAATGGGACAGAAGCTGTAGGCTGCAATGGGGCAGAAGCTGTAGGCTGCAATGGGACAGAAGCTGTAGGCTGCAATGGGGCAGAAGCTGTAGGCTGCAATGGGACAGAAGCTGTAGGCTGCAATGGGGCAGAAGCTGTAGGCTGCAATGGGGCAGAAGCTGTAGGCTGCAATGGGACAGAAGCTGTAGGCTGCAATGGGGCAGAAGCTGTAGGCTGCAATGGGGCAGAAGCTGTAGGCTGCAATGGGGCACAAGCTGTAGGCTGCAATGGGGCACAAGCTGTAGGCTGCAATGGGGCACAAGCTGTAGGCTGCAATGGGGCACAAGCTGTAGGCTGCAATGCGGCACAAGCTGTAGGCTGCAATGGGGCACAAGCTGTAGGCTGCAATGGGGCACAAGCTGTATGCTGCAATGGGACAGAAGCTGTAGGCTGCAATGGGACACAAGCTGTAGGCTGCAATGGGACAGAAGCTGTAGGCTGCAATGGGGCACAAGCTGTAGGCTGCAATGGGACAGAAGCTGTAGGCTGCAATGGGGCACAAGCTGTAGGCTGCAATGGGGCAGAAGCTGTAGGCTGCAATGGGACAGAAGCTGTAGGCTGCAATGGGGCACAAGCTGGAGGCTGCAATGGGACAGAAGCTCTAGGCTGCAATGGGACAGAAGCTGTATGCTGCAATGGGGCACAAGCTGTAGGCTGCAATGGGGCACAAGCTGTAGGCTGCAATGGGGCCCTGTCTTTACCACTAAGGGGCTCCTTAGTAGGGATGCCCCGAATCCCGGATTCGGTTCGGGATTTGGGCCAATTCCAGCCTTTTTTTGAAGGATTCGGTTTCGGAAGAATCCACGGTCCCGGGCCAATCGAATCCGGATCCTAATTAGCATAAATTCACATATGCTAATTAGCATTTGGAAGTTAAATGGTAGGGGGAAAATCGTTTTCGCTGCATGTGGTAATTTTTAACCCTTCACATATTAGCATATGCTAATTAGGATTCGGTTCAGGATTCGGCAGGGTGGGTTAAGAGGTTTGGACAAACCTAAAAAAGTGGGTTCGGTGCATCCCTACTCCTTCTGCCTGGAGGATACTCAGGGTTGGACTGGGGGGGTGCAGGGCCCACCATGGCTGCCGCCCCAGGGGCCCTGCAGGTGCCCCCGCCGTCTGCGCCTCCCCCCCTAACCCCTCCCCGCTGAACCTCCCTAACCCCCCACAGGGTCCCCCACCTGACATCCTCCCCTGAGCGTGCATAAGTTTAACGCGTCAGGGGAGAACCAGTTGGCCGGGGGAGAGCCGGCAAGGGTCGGGTCTGGCCGCTGGGGCCCACCGGGTTTTTTCCCAGTGGCCCAGTCTGACCCTGAGGATACTTAATGTGTAACTTTAGAATAACATATGTTGCATGTATAGAAAAAGAAATACCTGCTGCACTATTTGTCCATTTTTCATCCTCATCAAAATGAGCATCCCCACCTATTCCATTTCCTGGAGCAAATGCATGAGCCAAAACACCATGGGGGCCATCAAAAGGGTCAAAATCTCCATGTGCTTAAAAAGAAAATCAACAAAACAGAATGAATGGCTCATATTACTTTACATTATGACTAAAGTAAAGCTTTGTACTTACAGGCAAATATTTAAATGATGTGGAATCTTGGTAAATCTTTATTAAGTCATTATTGGTCATTAATGCACACACCTGCAGGGTAGGGCAGGCAGAGTATGGCACACACAGGCAGGGTAGGGCAGGCAGAGTATTGCACACACAGGCAGCATAGGGCAAGCAGAGTATGGCACACACAGACAGCATAGGGCAGGCAGAGTATGGCACACACAGGCAGCATAGGGCAGGCAGAGTATGGCACACACAGGCAGCAGAGGGCAGGCAGAGTATGGCACACACAGGCAGCATAGGACAGGCAGAGTATGGCACACACAGGCAGGGTAGGGCAGGGAGAGTATGGCACACACAGGCAGCATAGGGCAAGCAGAGTATGGCACACACAGACAGCATAGGACAGGCAGAGTATGGCACACACAGGCAGCAGAGGGCAGGCAGGGTATGGCACACACAGGCAGCATAGGGCAGGCAGAGTATGGCACACACAGGCAGCATAGGGCAGGCAGAGTATGGCACACACAGGCAGCATAGGGCAGGCAGAGTATGGCACACACAGGCAGCATAGGGCAGGCAGAGTATGGCACACACAGGCAGCATAGGGCAGGCAGAGTATGGCACACACAGGCAGCATAGGGCAGGCAGAGTTTGGCACACACAGGCAGCATAAGGAAGGCAGGGTATGGCACACACAGGCAGCATAGGGCAGGCAGAGTATGGCACGCACAGGCAGCTAAGGGCAGGCAGAGTTTGGCAAACACAGGCAGCTAAGGGCAGGCAGAGTATGGAACACAGTGGCAGCATAGTGCAGAGTATGGCACACACAGGCAGCATAGGGCAGGCAGAGTACTGCCCATGTGTGCCAAAATATACCTGCCCAATGCTGCCTGTGTGTGCCATACTCTGCCTGCCCTATGCTGCGATCTGATAAAGGCGCACACACCAGACATGTAATACTGAGTTCAACAGAAGTCAATGGATGTGATTTCTTAGTATCTGTGTAACATATTCCTTGTACGCAGTCAGTCTAGTTCCATTGCACAGATATTATTAGCACTCCTAAAGAGTAAAACTTACAGCGTTTTGCAAATTTGATCATGATATCTGCTGTTCCCGAAGTTAGTTTTCTGAAGGTCAGTGGGGCAACATCACTCCACAGCTTGAATGCCCTTTGTATCGCTTCATCTACCTTTTGGCGAGGGAGATCAGGGGTGTAATTCTGAATTCTTAAGGAGAAAAAAATAACGTTTTGATTTTTTATTCTGTTTTTTAAACATATTTGTGATTGAAAATTTTTGGTGACCAGAGTTGCCTTAATGGGACTCCCACAAAAAGGACAGCACGGGCAGCTTTAATGTGATGCTTCCCACAAATGTGAATGAATCAGCAAGAATTTGTAGCAGAGAATCACATGAAAATCTCCAGTGCTATATTTCTTATGTGATGAAAAACTATACAATTTGGGCAAGACCAGAATGCCATAAAACTTTTAATGCCATAGGCTTTCAGCACTCCATAGTGATAAGGACTACTTCCCATGGCTTCTACTCCCCGACTGGGAGATGATGGTGCCTAAGATTATTTTCTCCATTAACTGATTCTCAGGATTTAGAGAACCTCATTTTTTTCTAGTTCAAATGGAAAATGTCACTTTACCATTAACTGTTTTTATTTTTTCATATGGCATTTGCTATATCTAGGCTGTGGTTTGTGAATCCTTCATCTTGTGATGTTGCCAGGGTTGGACTGGGGGGTGCAGGGCCCACCGGGCCTTGTGCTTCAGGGGCCCCTGCACCCCCAATGGCCCCTGTCGCCTTCAGACTTCCCCCCCGCAGGGGCCCCCACCACCTGTCTGACCCCACTCCCCGAATGCGTGTACCTGCAGCGTGTCGGGGAGGGAGACCGGCGGATCGGTGGAGGTCCCTGCGGGCATCGGGTCTGGGCCACCAGGGCCCATCAGGACTGGGGCCCACCAAGTTTTTTTCCCGGTGGCCCAGTCCGACCCTGGATGTTGATCTGCTTAGAACTGTCCAAATAAAATCAGATGACTCTTACGTTATTTCATTTTCTCACAAAATAATCTTTTAGCTGACAGCCAGACCACTAAAAAAACAACTGACAATTTAAATTCAATATATGAGCAGTTTAAACACTGGATTATAACAGGATATATATATATATATATATGATGGATTCTAAATATTTGGGGGACCTTTTTTATTGTGAATTGTTCTGAAAACAAATAAGTTAAGAAACAAATAAGTAAGAAAAATAAGTTCTCTGTGAGTTTATCATGACTACATGTATGAATCTAACCTGTATGTCAGTTTGGTGTTTTTCCATCGTGGATTTCCAGGGAACTTGCTGTATTCTGACACATCGGGCATTCCACATCGAGGAGCCTTCATCATAGCCAGAGTATCTCTGTCCAGCTTCCCCGAAACTGTCATTCTGAAGAACTTTTGCATTTCTTTGATTTTCTCCACAAATACGTTTGCCTTTAGTTTTGGGTTCATCGGATAGAACTTTCCTAAATAATCCTAAGCAATCAAAAGACATAGATTGACAGAGTATACATTATTATCATCATCAGCATTCAGGGCGCAATATGCAAAAAAACATGGCGGATTGCCCTGAACTTCATAAATGACCCGTAATATATTCTTAATTTTTACTAACATTAATGGTATAAATGCACAAAGAAAAGGTGGAACATGAGGTAATGCATAACGCTACATAATGCTACAAAGGTTCTAGAATTTATGTAAGTAGAGGGTCTACTCGTCCAAGCCAATTACATTTACTTTTATTCCTCCTTATCATGCACATCCCAGTATGACACAAAGGCATTATGATGGTGTACCTCAGCAAACTTGTAGTCTGATTGGCTGATGACATCCTCACTTTGGGGTGTTGGCATTGCAGTGCTGTAGGAAAGAGAACAGAAAACGAAGAACATTACTTGTAGCATGGTAGCGAGATATTGAGTCAGTTGCCGCTGCTGAAGTCTCCAATGTTGGAGCCACTGAAATCCTCAGTATTTATAACGGGCTGTGAATGGTGCATTATCTGTAACTAACTCAACCCTCCAACCAATTACATTTCTCCTTTTTATAAAATGACCTCATTTTTAGTGGGGCCAAACATTTATAACAGATAAGATTATTGTATCTCTGGAACGATGATGGATTTAGATAAATTATAGTTGGACAGGTCATGGAATATTGTTTTCTAATTCTGAATTTTCTTTGATAATACAGTAAATCAGGAATGGTGGAGTTCTTCAATTTAGAGAAGACTTTTGTACTTTCTCACTTTTGAGTTTGTCCTGTTTAGTTCCTACAAAGCTTGCAATTTACTTTTCAGGGGGGAAAACTGCACAATGTCCCCTTCCTCTACCCGTTGGGTTACTCAGACTAAACCTTTCATGTGATGATGCCCCTAATGGGTGTTTAAAAGGGACAATGGCAGATGCAGAAGTGATACGAGGCACTACTACTATTCAGCTGAGACAATAAATCCCCAGTATCTGCAATACATAACCCCCCACAAACTTCACAAACAAAACTATAAGTGTCTTTACGAGATCTCCCGCAGTTGCCCAAAGTTTCCTCTGAAGACAACTTCGGGCAACTGTGGGAAATCGCAGCGACACGTATGCCATCCCACCGGCAATTTACATTCTAGCCGGTGGGATGGCATCGGAGGTTTGTTGCAGCACGACTAATCTCCCCGTGTGTCACTGGCCTAAAACACCATGGGGAGGAGAAGACCCTTGACAGCTCCAGTATTCCCCAGTGTCAGTGGGTGCAATTGTGCCCCATTCATTAGAAACAGTAGAACTAACACATTGGCAACCACGTAGAAATGCAGGAACATGTTTGGCATGTACTTTGTGGTATAGTGCATTTCTAAATGAGCCCTTATGAATGAAAGTACCAAGTGTCACTAGCATAATCTAAAAGTGGCCATACAGAGGCTGATCCTATTTGACCAATTGGCACGCAGGCTAAACAGACAGATTTTGTACCAGTGATCATTCATGATATGGCCAATCTTTCATTAATCAGCTCCTTTAGGCTAACAGTCTGAATAATCAGAACAGCAGGGGGTAAAGATAATGAGATGTGTCTCCTCCTCCTTCACCCTACCTGACTGATCAAACCAAGTGGTACCAAGGTTGGGTTTTGTTCACCCAAAATACCTGCACCAAAATGTTTACAAAATGTAATTGGTATGGCCAGCTTAATGCGCACAACCCCTCAGATATACCTATATGTCTCTGTGTATTTCCTTCTTCATCACTCTATAATTGTGCATCACATCAGGTACCTATTAATCTCAATATGTTATATAACCTGGGAACTGTATATTATGCATGTAAACACAAACTGTTTTGTTTGTCACCAGAAGAACTAAAACATTTATTGATTTTTACGTCTAAACGAAAAATATCCCACAACCAACGTTGGCACAGGATAGAGTTTCCTCAATAAAAGGTGAGTGAAGCTTTGGAGGAGCTAAAGTCCAATCGATTAATTATAAATAATTAAAATCTAATCATAAAATCAGCATAATACGTTTGTAAAGATCAATGATGGGAATTCAGACTGTTCTGACAATGCCCATATTTTGGTGGAAATAAATAAATGAATGGAATTTGTGTTCCTACAGATGCCTGTAATGTACAATGTACAGTAGTACAGGTATAGGGTCCTTTATCCGGAAACCCATTATGCAGAAAGTTCCGAATTATGGAAAGGCCATCTCCCATAGACTCTATTATAAGCAAATAATTTTAATTTTTAAAAATGATTTCCTTTTTTCTATAATAATAAACAGAACCTGTACTTGATCCCAACTAAGATATAATTACCCCTTATTGGGGCAGAACAGCCCTATTGGGTTTATTTAATGGTTAAATGATTCCCTTTTCTCTGTAATAATAAACAGTACCTGTACTTGATCCCAACTAAGATATAATTACCCCTTATTGGGGGCAGAACAGCCCTATTGGGTTTATTTAATGGTTAAATGATTCCCTTTTCTCTGTAATAATAAAACAGTACCTGTACTTGATCCCAACTAAGATATAATTACCCCTTATTGGGGGCAGAACAGTCCTATTGGGTTTATTTCATGTTTAAATGATTCCCTTTTCTCTGTAATAATAAAACAGTACCTGTACTTGATCCCGACTAAGATATAATTACCCCTTATTGGGGGCAGAACAGCCCTATTGGGTTTATTTCATGTTTAAATGATTCCCTTTTCTCTGTAATAATAAAACAGTACCTGTACTTGATCCCGACTAAGATATAATTACCCCTTATTGGGGGCAGAACAGCCCTATTGGGTTTATTTAATGGTTAAATGATTCCCTTTTCTCTGTAATAATAAAACAGTACCTGTACTTGATCCCAACTAAGATATAATTACCCCTTATTGGGGGCAGAACAGCCCTATTGGGTTTATTTCATGTTTAAATGATTCCCTTTTCTCTGTAATAATAAAACAGTACCTGTACTTGATCCCGACTAAGATATAATTACCCCTTATTGGGGGCAGACCAGCCCTATTGGGTTTATTTAATGGTTAAATGATTCCCTTTTCTCTGTAATAATAAAACAGTACCTGTACTTGATCCCAACTAAGATATAATTATTCCTTATTGGGGGCAGAACAGTCCTATTGGGTTTATTTAATGGTTAAATGATTCCCTTTTCTCTGTAATAATAAAACAGTACCTGTACTTGATCCCAACTAAGATATAATTACCCCTTATTGGGGGGCAGAACAATCCAATTGGGTTTAATTAAAGTTTTATTAACGTCTTGATGGATTTAAGTTATAGAGATCCAAATTACGGAAAGATCCCTTATCCGGAAAACCCCAGGTCCTGAGCATTCTGGATAACAGGTCCCATACTTGTATATCCAAGCTGCCTGCTTTAAATGGAACTACATAAGTAGTCTGTGACCCCACAAATGTGGTTGAGGTATTACTGTAGGTATTAATAAATGGGGATGATGTGGAAATATCTGAGAGCTTTAACAGAGATAAAGGAACAGCCTAGGATTTCTCTTGGCAAAGGTCTTAGTAAAAGAAAAAACTATATAAGAGACAGTATCTAGTAGAATGAAGTCTAAAGCAACTAGACATTTTGAGTTTTCTTGAAAACGTTTACCACTCATCAGGAGAATGATGAGCCTCTGACTAAGAGCTCAATGCACAGGTGCTCAAAATGAGAGGACAACTGGAGAAGCCACTCAGACGAATGGGGCAACATTTTCAAGGAAACGCAGAAAGTCCAGTTGCTTTACACATAATTCTACTAGATACTGTACATGACCTGGATGAATGAGAATCTTCATAGACATGTAAAGAGACATTGATTCAAGGCAGAGAGGCAGAAGAATGATGAGCCTATGACTAAGTGCTCAATGCGTAAGGTGATAGAGATGTTGTTGCAATAAAGTTTTTTTTTATTTTTCTTCTTATTTTTCTGTGATATGCATGCTTTTTAAGCGCCCGACTCCATCTTTGCGTTGATCTATAAGGATTTCCACTCCCTTTGTCAAGGGTCTGGGACTGAATTTAGTTATTTATTGCAAATGATTTTTTTCTACTTGAATATACTGTGGGATACATGTTATTGTGCTTCTTAGACAGGAGAATGATCCCATAAATATTAAAGGGTGACCTCCAATACCCTTTAAAATTCATAAAAGGCTGAGAGGCTTGCAAATGTGAGAGCCATTTAACACAAGAAGAACATATGCTCATAAGTAGTAATTTGTTGAAATCTCACCCGTGGTATAGATGGGCCCAGGTGCTCATGCCCCAGACCTTCAGCTTAAGGGAGCCATCATGGGAAATCCACAGTATTGAAAAGAGGCAGGCACTCCGGTTTTAATTGAAGAAATAAGTAGCAGTAGCTCAGGAAAAATGGAGTAAAATCAAAAAAAGTTTATTGTACTAACACATGATGCTAAATGTGAGAGCCACCCAAGGAAACATTTATTTCTGTTCCAGAAAGCATGGATTTTAAGTTGCCTATTCGGCATATTTGCCTTGAAATAAACAAAATGAACAGTATTTTAAAGTATTTATATGTACCTCTTTTCTTTCATTGTACTTAGCAAGGATCATTCGTATACACATATACCCCTAGCCAAACACAAAGACATGCCATCTGCACACTCACTCATGTTTGCTTGCATACTGTTCTGTCAGTCACAGATATTGAGAAGTGCACTTAAAATTCCCTACCAACGTACCCACTGGCACTCAGTTCTGCACTGACCCAAAACATTTTTAGCAGCAGTTCTTAATTACTTGGCTTACATATTAACATACTGGAGCCCATAAATGGTTTTATTGCTCTTTTATCTGCTGAGATAGGATACAACGTGTGAAATCCTACCTGTCATTTTCCCTTTATTGAAATATTTGTTTTGACAGTGTAGATGTTGTATAACTGAGAATCAGTATAAATGGCTATACATAGGCTGACCAACTCACTGGCCTCTTTGCAGATAAATTGCTTAAAGTCAAAACTGGCGACATGTAGCCTGCATTTATTGGACCGTGTCAAAACTGGCCATCTTGGGATTAGTTTGAGAAAATTTGCTGTACACCAGATAATGCCTGTATCCCCAAGAATCTACAGATAAAATGGTGCACTGCTACAGTCAGACATACTTAAGGAAGAAGAACGAAAATTGGGGAATCGTAATAAGTCCCATCAGAGTTTCTTATGGGCAGATTTCAGTTTAATTAAAACATAACTTTTAATTCATTAGTTAAAAACACAAAACCTGTGTAGGGGTTACCAAGTATTTTTTTGGCAGTTCAATAACTGGCCAAGAGGTGTCATAGTCTTTAAAAGGGAAAGGCAACATGTGCTTGGCCTCTTTGGATCCCACCTGTTGAAGGAGGTGGGTGGAACTCAGAGCCTGGGGGGTGGTAGGCCCAGTAGGTGAAGATACTGTGAAGATAGACATTGCCATAGCTCACTCCAGAGCAGGGCCAGAACTAGGGGTAGGCAGAAGAGGCAGCTGCCTAGGGTGCAACGATTGAGGGGCACCAGGCAGGAGCCTCTCCTGCCTACCCCTAGTGCTACTTTGTCATTGCCTCCACCGCTTGTCATTAGCGGTGGAGGCAATGACCGATCTAATTGCCCGAGTTGGTGACCGGGTTGCCTAGGGCGCCTGGTCGGCTTGGCCCGACCCTGCTCCAGAGTCAGGATCAGGGTAGCTAGTGAGCAGCCTGAAGCTCCAATGAGCACTCAAGTGTATAGACCTATGGGTAGAGGTACATCCCATCGAGTTTCCACCTGGAGGGCCTGTACTCAAGGCTGGACACTTTCAAGTAATACTAAATCCGCATCTGTCAGTGGTACCTGATTTTGATGAATAATCATAGTTAATCATTTGTGACTGTCCTCATTTTTCATTTGTTTTAAGAACCACTGGTGCCTAACTGATTTATTATCATTATAACTATTACTATTATTATTATTAATAAAGTTCTACAACACTGAGTTATAGTTCAACCTTCGATCACCAAGTACACAAGGCCCATCCTGAGATGAAAAGTTGCATCATGTAAGTTGTCTCTAGCTGTGTGAATTTTGGTTAGCACAACTTTTTTGCTTATTGGTAAGTAACACGTTGGTGGTAACAAGTACTGACAGATAATCGTTTCCCTTATAAAATTTTTATCCCGTTTGTTTTTCTGTAAATGTGAAGAGGAGAAATTCAAGGGAGTTATTTTTCTACTTTACAGAGCGCTGGTAAGGCCCCATCTAGAATATGCTGTTCAGTTTTGGTCTCCAGTGCTCAAACGGGACATTACTGAGTTAGAGAGGGTCCAGAGAAGGGCAACTAAGCTGGTAAAGGGTATGGAAAGTCTCAGTTATGAAGAAAGACTGGCCAAGTTGGGTCTGTTTACACTGGAGAAAAGGCACTTAAGGGGTGACATGATAACTATGTATAAATATATAAGGGGATCATATAATAACCTTTCTAATGCTTTATGTACCAGTAGGTCCCTCCAACTGACATGAGGGCACCCTTTCCCATTAGAAGAAAGGAGGTTCCATTTGGAAAGGATTTTCCCTGGGAAAAGACATCAGTCAAGAAGGGAGACAACTAGCCAATCGTAGGGGTAATTTATGAATGCAAGCGCAGTGTGCAAAACAACATGATTTTTACCCACAATGCAGCTGTTCTTTCCAAACACTTTGAGTAAGGCTGTTTTCAGTTTAAGCACGAGTTCCCCCATGCACAAAGATGTGTAGTTGTCAGTTATTTTCCAGACCTACATACTTTCCCCCAGTAAAGCAGCATGTAGCTCTGTAGTGATAGAAAGCTAGCTAGGCACATAAATATCAATGTAACGAAAAGGAAGTTATATTTGTATAGTAAAGAAAACAACTTTAAAACTTATATGTGTAAGGCGATGGTAAATTAGGGCTACTGGGCCTCCCAAAACTAATGCTTTTCCAGTGAGACTCTCTTTCTCAAGACCCTACTCTGGGCAGTAGAGCATCCAGGATACTAATCCAAATATATCTCCTCACTGGAGCTCAGGTTGCTCAACTAGCTGGCCCTAAACTATCTATCACACCTCGGGTGTATTTATTTACACTGGAGATAAACATCACTGGTGATGTTGCCAATGTTAGTCCCCAATATTAATAAATACACCCCTAGGTTCCACTTCTTTCACAACCTGCTTGCTCAAGTGGGATTCTTCTCAAATTGACCCAGAACACATGGCTGCTCTATATTATATACTTTAACACAATACCACCTAGTGACCAAACAAATGAACTTTGACCCAGGAAGCTTACTTCCATTCTTAATTAAGGAGCCCCCTTACCTGTTACTAGGGGACTGCCTGAGAAAAGGGGTAGCAATTTTACCAATCCCCTACATAAGTCCATATAATTTGGAGACCAAAATGGGCAAAGTATTTGCGATGGCCAGTTCAGGGGTCCTTCTTTTATAAAGACACAAACTGACAAATTTACACAACCAAACAATTTTTTAATTTTATGTACTGTCACCATTCCTATATAGTGTAAACATGTGATTGGTAAGTCATTTAAATACTTGGGGATACAGGTACATACGGACCCCAATACATTTAGGCAGCTCAACCTGGATCCACTAACAGACTCTCTTTCCTTGGCGCTCAAAAACTATGGGGCAGAGTCAATATCATTAAAATGATATATTTACCAAAGCTGCTGTACATCTTACACAACACTCCATATGCTATTCCTCGCGCTGTGTTCAAAAAACTGAATACGATAATTAATCCATTCATTTGGGCAAACAAGCCACCCCGTATTTCTTGGGAAAAATTTCCCCTATAGGAAAAGGAGGCCTGGGACTCCCCCACTTTTATTTTTATTACTTAACTTCACAAATATATTATTTGCATTGGTGCTTTGCACCTAATCCATACAACCCCAACATGCCACTCCAAGCTTCAATCCTGCATTCACTTGAGGGTCTGGGCACTTACCCCTACAGGCAAGTCTCTGACATGACAGCCCTTCCAGATGTTCTTAAAACCCCACATCAAGCATGGACCACTGCACTAAAACTACTGGGCTGCCCGTTGCCATATCCTTCACCACACCTTCCCCTGTGGAAAAACTCGCTTCTCCAGCAATTGTATGACCTGCCTGATGTGATATACTGGGCTCGCTTAGGTATTAAAAAACTATCAGACCTTCTCCTACAAGACCAATTTCCAACTCTCCAAAACCTCCAGGAGAGGATACCTGGCCAACGGATCCAACTATATAGATATCTCCAATTACGTCACGCCTTCCAAGCCCAGTTCCATTCCCTTTCCCTTACACAGGAGACTACTCCCCTTGAGGAAACTTTATACTCTCCTACACCTAAAAAACTATTATCCAACCTATATAAAAGGGTAATGGAGAGCCTCCCACCACCCTTTAATCGGGCACGCCAACTCTGGCACCAAGCCATCCCAAACTTACAGGGAGACCAATGGGAAGAGGCTATAGATACAGCCTATGACTACCTAATCTCAATTAAGGATAGACTTATACAATATAAAATCTCTCCACCAAATTTATATAACCCCCCTGAAGCTACTGAAAATAGGCAAGAGACAGAACGATCTCTGCCCCCGATGTGACACCCCCGGTGCAAACTTTATTCATATGATCTGGGCATGTCCCCCTATAAATAGATTTTGGAAGGATGTAATGGGCACTATGGCTCAAGAGCTTGGCACCCCCCGAATAATTGACCCTGTAGTCTGCCTACTGGGGGTCATTGACGACATCCTCCCCACCAATGCAGCCAGAATTAGATTCCGCACTCTTATGTTTTATGCAAAAAAGACAGTTATTATGCACTGGATGGGGAATAACATACCGTCACTGAACTTCTGGAGACAGTTAGTAGATAGCGCTCTTCCGCTTATTAAACTCACATATGAAACAAGGGGAGCGATGGACAAATTCGAAAAAGTGTGGAGTGATTGGTGTAAACCAGACCCTCAAGGCCAGTAACCTTAACATAAACTGGTACCAAACAACCCCACATAGATACGCCTGCCACCAATGATAGACTATTATACCATGCACTGAAATAATGACGACACTGATAAACAACTTCTTATTTTATTGTAACAAACTGTATAGCAACATTCATGTTCTACTTTTGTTGTTTTGTTTTGATTTTGTAAAACAAATAAAATCTACCTTTAAAAAAAAAACATGTGATTGGTACACAACCTGCTGGAGCTTTTTCATATTGCATGCTATTGTATTTAATTATGCGGCAATTTCGTCTTGGACTGTTGAACATGGCTTTTCTTTGGTCAGTATTGCTGGTTACATCATTGTATATATTGGGGTATATTTATTATAGTGTGTTAGCCAACGATGATGTTGCTCATAGCAACCAATCAGCTATTAGGTTTAAATGGACACCAACCTAGTTAGAAAACAAAAGCAAAGATTTGATTAGTTGCTATGAGCAACACAGGGTCGGACTGGGCCGCCGGGACACCGGGAAAAATCCTGGTGGGCCCCGGCTCTAGTGGGCCCGGCGGCCCAGACCCGACCCTTGCCGGCGCTCCCTCTCCCGAACGCTTCTGCCCCAACGTGTCAAATTTATGCGCTTGGGGAGGACGCCGGGTGGGGGCCCTGCAAGAGGGGTTAAGGGGGCCCCTGGGGGGGATTTGAGGACACGCCTGGCTGAGTGCACCTGCAGGGCCCCTGGGACGGGAGCCCCGGTGGGCCCTTCACAGCCCAGTCCGACCCTGGAGCAACATCACCGTTGATGTTGGCGTACACACTATAATAAATATGTCCTATTGAGTAGCACAGTAGACAAACCACCAAGTACTTCTAAGTATTCATGGCTACAATCATTGGCTGTCTTTTCGGGTAACTGCCCAGAGAATTCTATATGCATGTGTTTTGTACAAATGTCCTGCAAAATATTTGAGTTAATACTGTTCTGGGGTCTTGGCAGTAGTGTGAGGAGAAGACTTTGGGCCAATGTCTTGGTGTAGAACCTTCACTTCAGGCAAATCTTGGATGAACCAATGCCAGAATCCTTATCTGATAAACCACGTGCACCCTTTAAAACTAATAAGCTGCCATTCTATCCACATTGCCAAGATGAAAGTGCATCTGTGCTTTTTTGAGTATTTCCTAAGTACCTTTCTACTGAGGCTTTTGCATGTTTCAGTATATGCTCTCCAACCTTCAGGTTGCTAGGAAAATACTTTATAGTTATCTACAGCAAATGTGTCCCCTGCAGTAACATTATATTGCAAACTGTAACAGATCCCTCTATTCATCTCAACAGTAAGGTTCTGTTTGCAAGTAGATAAAGCGGAACATAATGCCACAGGTAACATATGCTAAGGCTTGGGCATCTAGATTCTCCTTTGATATAAGAATAAAATGATCATCATGCTAAAGCACTGAACATATGTTTATGTTGATCTAACACCTTCACATAAAAACCCAACTGGTACTATTTGCCAGTTTTTCTCCCATATATTGACTGTATTCCATTGACATCATCTTGTGGCAAGCGGAAGTTCCTGGTGTTCATATAACGATAGCTTGGGAACATCAACGCACGTGGGTCTCTAGAGTGGTCTAATCCCAGCGAGTGCCCAAATTCATGTGCCGCTACAAGGAACAAATTGAAACCTGCAACAAGAACAGGATTTTTAGGCTTGATATATAGTTAGATAATGATATTGACAATGTGTTGAGTTAAGAGCTAAGAAAGTCTATCAAAGCACACACTATGCTAAAAATGTTGCAATATTCAGATAAGGAAATATAGGGCTTAGTGTGAGGGGAATTTCTTCCCAAAATTATTATTATTAACATTTATTTATAAAGCGCCAACATATTCCGCAGCGCTGTACAATAAGTGGGTTTCATACATTGGATATACAAATACAAAACATATAAAGCAATCAATAACCGATACAAGAGGTGAAGAGGGCCCTGCTCAAAAGAGCTTACAATCTACAAGGAGAAAGGGTTGAGACACAAAACTGAGTTTATTTTTCTTGCCTGCTTATAAGTTTCTATGCTATTTTCTAGTTATAGACTTTGCTATAAAGGAAGTATTTATTATTAAAGAGCCTTCCTTACGTAGCTAATATTCACACAGCCTGAAGCTGAGTCTAGAACTTTCTACAATGTGTCTAAAGGTTCTCCTTAATTGGAGTAAAGAATGACAATTTTGAAGCCCTGCCCTCAACCAGTGTCGGACTGGGATGCCAGGTGTCCACCAGAAAACCTTAGACCACAGGCCAATTCCCAAACTTTTTTTCATCCACTTCTTACTCTGTCTCTATATTTGCCTGTTTTGTTCATCATTACATACTAGAATCTATTCTTCTATATATTTAGTTGCTTTGTTCCCAAAGAAAAACAAGTAATGTCCATGAATTAGGCCAAATAGTTAGAAGCAGAAGGGCCCACTGACACCTGGGCCCGCCAGGAGTTTTCCTGTTATCCCTGTGGGCCAGTCCGACACTGCCCTCAACCCTATACACAACAACTCCATCTAGGTCTCTCTGTGGTGTGTTAGAGTCAGAGGGATGTTTTGTATTGGGGGTGAGCGTATCGTGCTTAAGTAACTGCTGTCTGCCCAACATGCTGCCTCACTCTCTTATAAGGGAGGCCTGGGGGGCTAGTCACATTTTCTCGAAGTTCCCAGACAAGCTTTTTCAAAGAGTTTCAAGTGGACTACCCATTGGAAGGCCCAGAGAAACACAAACTGGGGACCTTTTAATACTGATGGAAAACCTGCCCAAGGACTGAAGCACTACATCTTTTGTTTCATCTACTCTGTACATCTGAACCTGGTCACTTTTAGTCCTCTTATTGCTTCAGCTGTGACAGTGGGACCTGTTGTGCATAATATACCAAGCCAGAGATAGACACAGTCCATATCAGAAAAAATCCCTGCCTCTAATGCTGACGACACTCTCTCCTCTGCTCAGGACTTATCTCCTAATTCATAGTAATGGATGGCATTTTGATGTCATGTGTTACCCCATCAGAGACCCCATCAGAGATGAAATTACACTTTTCATGCTTGTCTAAAGTTCAACACTTCCAGACCTAGCACACTTGATATTCCTAAGAACTAAGTAGAGTTGGCAAATTCTAAGTTCAAAAACATCCTACAGGACCACCATCAGAAACGGGCTGTAGTAAAGTGCAACATTTAGTACTTCCTGATAAATAATGATTGTAAATATAGTTTTTCAGAACCCAAGCAATGATAGGGCCTCCTCCAGCTGTAACTCCTGTGCCCCCATTATAGCTGGCCTGGTATCACACAAACCTGCTTGTACATCACATTAATGGCCTAATAATCTATTTGATACTGTCTTCATATGCAAGAAGAAGCAATACGTATACAATCTATCTCATAGTGTAAAATATCAACACATCAAGCAATAAACAATCACACAAACAAAAATGGCAGATTACCTGCACTAGTACTGGTCCATCTTTCATCTTCATCAAAATGGGCATCACCTCCTATGCCACTACCTGGAGCAAAGGCATGAGCTAGAACTCCATTAGGGCCATCAAATGGGATGAAATCTCCATGCGCTAAACACAATAAAATAAAGATATATTTAAATGGGTTGATTTGTATTAGGGGTTTAGGAGCCCAAGTACAAAACCATTGACCCAAAAAAATGTCTTTATCAAATGTTGAGGCTCTAATTGCACTTGTTTAATACTACCTTATGTGCAGAGGCGCATTGTGATATTTTTCTATTTTTGCTACTTATCAAACAGACTTTTTGGGAACTTGGTAAATTTACAACCCACTAACTTGCAATAACAGAACTAGTAATGGTCAACACTACAAATAGTCATGCAGGTGCTGCCACCTATTTATATTAATGGTCTTGGGGTGGGGGGGCTTGCAGACACGTCTCCCTACCCTGCACTTGCCTATGGCCAGTTGTTTTCAGAATGATATACCGTGCACTCGTAGAATGTAAAACTTACAGCGGGCTCCAAACTGGATCATTATGTCTGCCCGTCTGGAGGAAATTCGTGTGAATTTTAGTGGGGTCACATCACTCCACACTTTAAATGCCAACCGTATTGCTTCATCTACCATTGAGCGAGGAAGGTCAGGAGTGTAATTTACAATTCTATTAAAAAAAAAAAGACAAAAACAATTAACAATACTTGACTAATGTTAACGAGTGCCAATATACTATATAATCATTTCTAAGCGGCTTCACTCATTGAGTGCTTCACTCACCACCCAGAGGCAAGTTCAGCCAGGCAAATCTTATTCAGCAAATCTGCTTGCCTCTGCCTGGGTGAAAAATACAGGCAGAGGAAAGTGGGTGATCCTCTTTGTGTGGTTCAGCCCTAAGTATCTCTATGTGATCAGCAGATTCCCTGGATGAGTTTCAATTGCATTCAACACAATGGAAATTTTAAGAGCAACATTTGTTTTCCATCCTAAGATGGGAAGGGAAACCAAAAGGGCCATAACTGCAACCAGAACCATTTGTAACCATTTGTGTAAGAAACAGAAAAGCCGGGATTTTAGTGATGGCTTTACACCCAGCTATCAATTGCAGCTACATAAACGCAAATAAACTTTGGCATTGAATCAAGTTATTATAAGGAAACTTTTGAATTGTGCAATGGCCCATAATTTTCTTTTAGCAGTGTGCAGAATTAGCACTGACTGTAGAACTAACCTGTATGTCAGCTGGGTTTTTGTCCATCTCTGCCTCCCAGGGAACTGTCTGAACTCTGCAACATCGGGCATTCCGCACCGGGGGGTCTTCATCATTGCCATGGTGTCCGAGTCCAACCTCCCTGTCACCGACATCCCAAAGAACTTTTGCATCTCTTTGATTTTTTCCGCAAAGGTGTTCTTTGATTTTGCTGTCATCAAGTAGTATTTGTCCAAGTAACCCTGATCAGCAAGAAAAGTGGGAAAGTTTAATGTACAAAGAGCAGAAAAATATTATATACAAGACAGTACTTTATTTGCTTTAGTAGCCACAGAATGACACTGCCTGGAATTAGACAACTTGTTATCTACAAAAACCTCCAGATCCTTCTCCATTAAGGATACCCCCAACACACTACCATTCAGTAGATAACTTGCATTTATATTATTTCTACCAAAATGCATAACTTTGCACTTGTCATCATTGAACCTCATTTTACAGTTTGCTGTCCAATTTTGTCAAATCGCTCTGCAAAGCGGCAGCATCCTGCATGGAACTTATAGTTTTGCACAATTTAATGTCATCGGCAAAAAATAGAAACAGTACTGTCTATGCCCTCCTCCAGGTCATTAATAAACAAGTTAAAAAGCAAAGGACCAAGGACTGACCCCTGCGGTACTCCATTAACAACACTGGTCCAATTAGAAAACAATCCATTTACCACCACTCTTTGTACTCTATCCTTCAGCCAGTTCTCTATCCAATTACAAATATTATGTTCTAGGCCAATATTCCTCAAATTTTATCATTAACCTTCTGTGAGGTACTGTATCAAACGCTTTAGCAAAGTCCAAGTAGATGACATCAACTGCCATTCCAGCATCGAGGTTCTTGCTCACCTCCTCATAAAGGCAATTAAAAAAACCATGCTGGCACAAACGCCCAGTATTGTGATTTGTAATGTATTCAAGTACCCTATCCCTTATTACCCCTTGCAAAAGTTTTCCTACTACTGATGTCAGACTAACAGGCCTATAGTTTTCAGGCTGAGAACGGGATCCCTTTTTGAATAACGGCACCACATTAGCAATCTGCCAGTCTCTCGCACCATGCCAGACCTCAATGAATTCTGAAAGATTAAGTGAAGAGGTTTGGCAATCACAGCACTCAGCTCAATTACCTTTACATTTTCAAGTCTCTTTTTAATTTCTTCCTGAGTGACCAATGCATCAGTAGTTGTATTACTAGAACTAGGTCTATTAAAAAGGAAACCTTCATTAGCTGGCTCCTCAATTGTGTAAACAGATAAAGAATTTCTGCTTTTTCCCTGATAAAGAGCACCACGCACAGCACAAATAATGCCTAATATACCCATTACTGTTATGTGTTCCTTCAAAAAGTATGAATAAATACCATTTTATATACTGAAATCCAGCTGCAAAATATTTCTTCTCTTTCTGCATCATTTGAAACCCTGGCAGTGGAGGAGAGACTAAAACATTGATGTTACAAATTGTAACAACTTCTCCACAGCTTACAGACAGCATGCAGGAACTACTTAACCCACAATGCATTGCACTGTCATGTTCCTTTCTTTATTGATATCACGTGTGCAGGGAATTGTGGGATTAGGAGGATGCAGGCTGAAGGCAGGATGAGGACAGTCGATATTTTGGCTTTTTAGAACCAGAGTGGTAGGTTAAGTAGAAGACCAGAGATGCTGACAGAGCAATAACAAGTGTTTGCATGTCAAAATTATTAACAAGGACTATTCATAACCATATATATATGTGTGCTCCTGAGAAATACATCATTCTTACCCGCATTCACCCAAGGCTTTACATTTAGAAAATCTAAAAATTGATGCCTTTATAATTCTCATAAGGGTTTAGTAGAATGCAAACATTTAAATAATCAATATACACTATATATATATATATATATATATATATATATATATATATATATATATATATATACAGATATATGCCCTGCACCAGTAATATGTGTGTGTTTGCTTCAGAAACCCTACTATAGTTTTTATAAATAAGCTGCTGTGTAGCCATGGGGGCAGCTATTAAATCTGGATTTTTAAGTAGAAAAGGCACAGTTTACATAGGAGATAACAGAGCTCTGTACAAAACAATGGTGCTTTACAGAGCTTATCTGTTATCTGATATGAAACCTGTGCCATTTAGGGCTGTTTCTGTTTGAATAGCTGCCCCCATGGCTACTCAACAGCTTCGTTTATATAAACTACCAAAGTGTTCCTGAAACAAACACACAACTTTTGCCAGTGCAAGGCAATAGTGCTTTATATTTCAATTACTTTGATCCATTTTTTGGTTCCCAGTATAATTAGTGAACATACCTCGGCAAACTGACGGTCCGATGGACTGATATTATTGTCAGTGATAGGTGCTGGCATAGCATGGATACAGGACAGGGCCAAGATAGCAAAAACGATTGCCTGTAGCATGGTTGCAAGTCAGGAAGTCAGAGTACCCAGTCTGCACTGCTTTGTACCAAGAGCACCACTATTTATAATGGGCTGAGACTGTTGCAACATCTTTCTCTAACCTTAGCAACCAACCAACTTCTCCTTTACATGCATCCAACTCACTGTTACAGACACCAATCTTTCCCACTGATGAAGTCATTCCATGTGTGGGAAGCTGACTGATGACAGTTAAGGATAAGGAAGCCACTGCCATATTACTAATTACTTACAAAGAAACCTTTTGCGCTGCCAAGGCATGTGATTGTGGGATAGGCAAAAAGCCACAGGTTTGTAGACTGTAAAGGCATTTCACCCTCCCTACGCTGTATCCATTGATTTTCTGGTGAGGTTGCAAAGAAAAGAAATGGAATTTACAAGTAGGTTTAATGTTCTCTTTGGTTGTTAGAGGGTTCTCTCTAGGTGAACTGGTTTTTCTCACATATTCCAAAAGCCATCCTTCTGATGAGATTGACCCTAGTGATATATGCCTGAGGTTGGAAGATTAGATTCTAAGCTTCACTGGTCAAGAGACTCTTTGTTAGCCCTCTATAGATAAGTTATAATAATGACAACAATACTGTCTATGAACATGCCAGATGAACATGCCATTTTCTCTCAGGTAAGGTGGCCATACTTTATAAGATCCGCTCATTCAGTGAGGTCACCAAAGTAGCAGATCTTTCCATCGATATGCCTACCTAAAGTGGGTGACATGGGAGTAAACCAATTAGTAGAGTAACTTGGTCACTTCAGGCCCCCCTGCAAAAAAAAATCTGAGGAGACCTGACGCGAACAGTCCCTCCTCCCTCACCCCCAATCTTGAGCCGCTCACTGCACCTCCAGGCCTGCACTGCTTCGCTATTTTAAAGGTAAAAGAGGGGCCGGAGAGGGGGGCTACGGTACAGCAGACCCCATGGTCTGGCCCCCCCTCGACAGTGGGGTCTTCTGTATAGACTACACCACTGAATCCAAGTACAATGACAGGAATAGGACCAAGGAACCAATGCAGCCCCCAATCCGAAAGGAAAATCAAACCAGCCCTATCAACATCTGGCCAATTTTAGTCGGGTAGGCCTGTGGGGGGTCCCCATACACGGGCAGATAAGCTGCCGAATTGGTCTGAAGACCCAAATCAGCAGCTTTAACCTGCCTATGGCGACTTTTAAGAACATTGAGCTTTACTAGAGAAACCGTTGAGTACCTTATAAGCCAGGTTTTAGAAATGCAGATGCCCGTGGCCACAAAAATGATTTGAGAGAAGAACTCCCCACTGGCTCACAAAACATTGGTCTTGTGAATCTGTATTGGCCACATAAGGATAATATATAGATAATACATACACAATAATATAGTACAAACTCCAAGAGTTTGGAAACTTGCAGATATATGAGAAAATAAAACTAAACACCTGTATTAACTCTGAAGGCCCTGTATAAAACAATATTAAAGAATATGATGCCAATTTTGACCAACATTTTATAAAATTACATCTGCCATTTTCTGATGAAACCTATTATTTCCAGGCCACACATTTTTGTGGGATGAAGGGAGAGAACTACTCATTGAAATACGTGGCATTGCAAATGTATAAAATGAAGGGATTTTGCTCTCATGTATTTTACTGCTGTGGATTCCATTTTAATGTAAAGGTTGGGAAAGCCACAAAGTCCCGGGCCTTGGGTGGCATGTATTTCAGGGCGGTATGCCACCCAGTCACATTTCTAATTTTTTGTTCCAACAAACACCCAGAGCATTGGGACTGAACACGCCTGGGATGCTGTCTGGGGGAAGTGACGGTGGGGCGGACTTGAGGAATGCAGGAGGCGGCTGGCCTGGGAGTGCAAAGTTTTTAAATTCGGTGCTGTTTGCAACAAAATAAAATGCAATTTTATTACATCATTAAATAAATATGATCTGTTGTTCTATTCTACCTAGTTCTTTGCAGTGTTGGAGTGGCCCAGAATGTGGTAAAACCGCTGGTTGTTCACCAAAATATTTGGCCATCTCTGCTTGCATCTCTATGCCCACCATCTTATATCAGAGCAGAGAGAAATAGGCTGACGGGCTCATTTACAGTTGGAAGGGATAGGCGTAAAGTGCATAAAACAGGTGCAAAATGACTTGTTTTTTGCATATAGGTGCAGGGTGCAAAGATACACTGTCCTTAACTCCTGCACTATGGCAGGCAGCAAGGATTGGGCTGCATTGTACTGGCCAGGGAGGCATCATTAATTTGAATTTTTTGCATTTGGGGTATTTTCAAGAGAAAGGCAGAAAAGGGAAAGAGAACTGGAAAATGGGGAAAAGTCAGAAGCATCATGAAAAAACATGGAAGAGAATGAGAAGCAAAAAGATGACTGACAAGAGAACAGAAATATGTAAAGGCCTTCTCTTATACACTGCATTATAAGAAAATAAGTCTGATTTTAAAATCAATAAACAGTACCTTGTACTCAATACAAACTAAGATATAATTAATCCTTATTTGAGGCAAAAAAATCTTACTGGGTTTAATCATATTGAAATTCTTTTTCAGTAGGCTTAAGGTATGGAGATCCAAATTATGGAAAGATCCCTTATCCAAAATTTTGGATAACAGGTCTCATTTCTGTATAGGGAAATTGATAAAAACAAGAATACATTCTACTTTTGCTCCTAACAATATGGGCACTGGAAGGCACCATTTCATTAGAATATATACAGATAATAAAACAAGGCTCACTGTATCTGTGTATATAACCTGAATGTAAACATAATCACAACACATTGTTGATTTTCTATCATCTTAATGTGCTGTATATGTTTCAATAATAATACTATGTTATAAAACAATGACTAAGTCACATGATGTTTCAGACACAATGGTTTGCATTGTTTTGCTGAAACTTGCAATTTATATTTATATCCGCTTCTTTTATCTTTTAACAATTACGTGACAAAGCGGCGGAGGATTGCGAATGTTTCCGGATATAGACCAGACAGTGTTAAAATTAGCAGATTAATCTGGTAGGATTTTGACTAAGCACACATTGCCCAATGCATGGGAAGTTTATTCAAGCCTTTGTTTTATTTGTGGTTTCTGAAGTTTCTGTGTTAATCATTCCAAAAGAAATGTGCCCAAGAGTAAGGCATTCTACATATGATTTATGACACCTTTATAATGAATGTTTCATAGCCCTACCTTTTTCTCATCTGTATTAAATTGAGTTTCTAAACCATACAACTACCTCATAATACTGTATTCACCGCAAGCAGTTTTAAATTGCTAATTAGAGAGCAGTGGTTACAGGTCTGGACTGGGGGTCAAAATAGGCCCTGGCATTTCAAGTACCCAAACAGCCCCCCACTAACCCAATAGTGACTATGGCAATATGGCACTCTATGGCATCTTACAGCAGCCCCTCTGGCATTTGCCCAAATCCAGAGCTTGCCAGTTTGGGTCTGTGTAGTTACTGGCAGAACTAAAAGGTTTTTTGTTATACTGTACCACTATCCTCACTTTCCCCCACCTATGTGTCCATTTATTTTAACACATAATAGTTACATAGTGTTGAAAAAAGACCAGAGTCCATCAAGTTCAACCATTCCAAGTAAACCCAGCACCCACAACCTATACTGACCTATCTATACACCAACCTATCTATACTGACATAATAGATTGGAGGAATATATAAGGAGTCACTTATGAAGACCTTGGACAAAGGGGACTTCTGCCTGAGTATGGCTGGACTCTGACACCTTGATCCAGAGAAAAGGTATAGAGCGCAGCATTGGAAGGCTGCCCTACTTCCTGATGTGCACAGTATCGGATAGGCCCAGTCTCCAAACTATTTTTTCTCCTTTCCTTACCCAACTTCTTTATTCTCCTAGTCTCTTTAATTTACATGCTAGCATCTATTCTTCCATCTATTTCTCCTCCTTCTTCTTCCCATTCAGAAACAGGGAATGACCATGAAACAGGCCAAATAGGCTGCAGCAGGAGGGCCCACTGACACTTGGGCCCACCAGGAGTCTTCCTGGTATCCTGGTGGGCCAGTCCACCACTGGATGTGCAGGTTTGGAGATGAGTTGGGGAGTCTTTGAGGGGACCAACATCACTGGTGATTTTGCCCATAGCAACCAGTCAGATCTTTGCTTTTGTTTTTTAACTCATAGGTGTCTCCCTCTGCCTGCTTCTCATAAACACAGAGCTACCAAACACGGGCAGCACTGCATTCATGGGGGCTTCTGTGGGCTCTAGTTGCACACAGTCTGCATCTAGGAAACCATACTGCTGGCTTCAACACTATTTGGTAGAACTGAATTCTGTACTATATAGTACTTTGGAAAATATACAATAATGCAGCACTTTATCTTGGTAGGGAGAACATAAAGTTGTACTGCATGTTGTGTGAAGGAAAGTACTGCTGCAATTGTATGCTCACAGGTAGAATATGTGATGCAGTACTGGGAGAATATAATGCTGTACACTATGCTGACTGCTTACAGTATTTTGTGATACTTAAAAGGTTCTGACTTGGTACAGCTGAGCAAACAGTCCACCTTGTAATAAATAAAGTGCACTGTTTCATTACAATGAATGGATAAAAGTTAATTTTTTTCCAGCACAGGAATAATACATTAGTTTAGGCTACACACATTATAAACATAAGTATCAACTCGTTTCATTGTTTTTGTCCACTATAAATGAAGAATTTAATCTTTCTACAAAGGATCTTTATTAATATGATTGCTTTATGTGTTTGTGTGTGGGAAGATGGAGATAGATTTGTCACCTGTTCGGTTTTGACCCAATAAGTTCAGTTTTTCTTAGGGCTGTTCAGGTCTCAACTGTCTGTTTGGGTTTCACAAGACTGAATAATTGCATTGTGCAGTGCATTGTGCCTGAGTCTGAGCTTTCAGAAGGAGCCAGCGCTACACAATAGAACTGCTTTCAGCTAACCTATTGCTTCTCCTACTCCCATGTAACTGGAGGAGTCCCAAGCCAGACTTGGATTTCTTACTATTGAGTGCTATTCTGATACCTACTGGGAGCTGCTATCTTGCTCCCTTCCCATTGTTCTGCTGATTGGCTGCTGGGGGGTAAGGGGGGATATCACTCCAACTTGCAGCGCAGCAGTAAAGTGTGACTGAAGTTTATCAGAGCACAGGTCACATGGCTGTGGCACCCTGGGAAATGAAGAATATGGCTAGCCCCATGGGAAATTTCAAAATAAATTATAAAAAAAAATCTGCATTTTTGAAAAACAGATTACAATGCAGGATTCTGCTGGAGAAGCTCTATAACCTGATGGGTTTTGAAAAAAACATATTATTGTTTTCTGTACAATTATTATTTACTGTAATAATTCTTGGCAACATCAACAAAGTCATTCTAGAGAATGTACCACAACAACAGCAAACAATGTAACACCCCCAGTCGTATATAGTAATGTAAATATAACCAGGAGATGGATATTCTATGCAAACATGACCTTACAAGGAAAGAAATTGTCGAACCGAAACTAATAAATAAGAAATATTTTGCTTTAAGTTAAAATCATAGTTTTGTGTTTTGAAAATTTCCAACTCTTCTTTGATGTTGATGTCAAAACCCGATTGCCCCATGAATGCGAAGTGATTGTAACCATCTTCTCAGAACGTTTTTAGCATCCAATCCAGGAACTGGATTTCACAATATTAACCACGTCCTCTTTTTCAGTGTCATATTTATAAGCCTTTGGACCGGAGAAGAAGTAAATAAATCCTGTGAAGAATAAAACAGCATTAACAGATTTAGTCAATGCCCTGAGGTTGAGTCCAAGAACAGAACATGCTGCTTATACATACAGGAATGGGACCTGTTATGCAGAATGCTCGGGACCTGGGGTTTTCCGGATAAGGGATCTTTCTTTATTTGGATCTCCATAACTTAAGTCTGCTAAATATTATTTAAATACTGAATAAACCCAATAGGCTTGTTTTGCCTCCAATAAGGATTAATTATATCTTAGTTGGGATCAATTACAGGTACTGTTTTATTATTACAGAGAAAAGGGAATCATTTAACCATTAAATAAACCCAATAGGACTGTTCTGCCCCCAATAAGGGGTAATTATATCTTAGTTGGGATTAAGTACAGGTACTGTTTTATTATTACAGAGAAAAGGGAATCATTTAACCATTAAATAAACCCAATAGGGCTGTTCTGCCCCCAATAAGGGGTAATTATATCTTAGTTGGGATTAAGTACAGGTACTGTTTTATTATTACAGAGAAAAGGGAATCATTTAACCATTAAATAAACCCAATAGGGCTGTTCTGCCCCCAATAAGGGGTAATTATATCTTAGTTGGGATCAAGTACAGGTACTGTTTTATTATTACAGAGAAAAGGGAATCATTTAACCATTAAATAAACCCAATAGGACTGTTCTGCCCCCAATAAGGGGTAATTATATCTTAGTTGGGATCAAGTACAGGTACTGTTTTATTAGAGAGAAAGGGGAATCATTTAACCATGAAATAAACCCAATAGGGCTGTTCTGCCCCAATAAGGGGTAATTATATCTTAGTTGGGATCAAGTACAGGTACTGTTTTATTATTACAGAGAAAAGGGAATCATTTAACCATTAAATAAACCCAATAGGGCTGTTCTGCCCCCAATAAGGGGTAATTATATCTTAGTTGGGATTAGGTACAGGTACTGTTTTATTATTACAGAGAAAAGAGAATCATTTAACCATTAAATAAACCCAATAGGGCTGTTCTGCCCCCAATAAGGATTAATTATATCTTAGTTGGGATCAAGTACAGGTACTGTTTTATTATTACAGAGAAAAGGGAATCATTTAATCATTAAATAAACCCAATAGGGCTGTTCTGCCCCCAATAAGGGGTAATTATATCTTAGTTGGGATCAAGTACAGGTACTGTTTTATTATTACAGAGAAAAGGGAATCATTTAATCATTAAATAAACCCAATAGGGCTGTTCTGCCCCCAATAAGGGGTAATTATATCTTAGTTGGGATCAAGTACAGGTACTGTTTTATTATAACAGAGAAAAGGGAATGATTTTTAAAAATTAGAATGATTTGCTTATAATGGAGTCTATGGGAGATGGCCTTTCAGTAATTTGGAACTTTCTGGATAAGTGGTTTCTGGATAAGGGATCCCATACCTGTACAAAGTTTGAACAGTGTTTCTGGTACTTCCACTCAGGTCAGAGGTACTTATGTTTCTCTCATAAGAGATAAAAGATACTAGTATAAGGGTATTGTGAGTTGACTCTTACCATCAGTAGATTGTTGGGTTTCTTACCATTAACTTCAACTGCTGCATCAATATTTCCTTCCACACCAGTAAATTCGTCATCAATGCTCTTTGGGTAATCATCCTCCATTTCCCTCTTTGTTTCATCGTAGCTACAGGAGGAATAACGTGTTACGATGGTTTGGTGAAATAGTAGTGAAATCTCACTTCAAACAGAAATGACAGGGGATCTGCTACCAAATCCCAGCAAGAGACTTTTATAAATATCCCACAATTGCCTTAAGCTTGCATGGTGCATAAAATCAAAATTCACCTATTTCACAAAACTTCATTGTGTTGACAATGGACCTACTCAGCTAAAATGCTACATTTTAGAGAGTTACCTAACATTTTGACAGTCAGATCTATTTAGTTTTATTTAATACTACTGTACTGCAGTTGCTTCACCCTCAGGGAATATGGAAGTATTTCTCTTCTTGTATAGGCCTGTTGTTTTACATTATTCAGGCTACTGTCAGGCCTTTAGAAGGAAAACATTGATTAGCGTCACAGATGTATTGCCCCATCTTACGCCATCCTCAGCAGAACCCATGCTTAGTTTTCATTATTTCTAGTCTGATCCTGCAACCACCACCCATTGTATATGAATTAATTACTATGATTACCCTAAAAGGATCAATATAAATGTGCCTAATAAAAATAATAAGTGAGTGCACAATTATTTTCTCTTTTTTACAGTGGCAGTGAATGGACGGTTACCAGGGGTGGCAATAGCAAGCATCTGATGACTTTAAGAGTTAAATTTGTCTCTTCTTGACCCACTGCGATGCCAAAGAGTTAAGCACGGAGTGGGTGGGAAGGCAGTTTTGGGACTGTTGCTTCAGTAGCCCCGGGAACTGCCCTGCTTTTTACTCCTATTCTCCTGTGAAGGTATTTTTGGCCCAACCTGCAGGTTTAGCCTTGCCTAAGCTGCCATTGTCCCAGGCTGGCTAGTGACAAGCTACCTTATCATGTCCTATAGGATAGCTGTGTTATAATCCCATGATATGAACGCAGTGCAATCGCTCAACAGGGCCATGAACTTACTCATTTTGAAATTGGCAATTTGTAAATAAGTAAATGTAAGACTGCACAGAAAGGACAACTTCACTTTCTAATTGTCTTTAGAGACATTACAAACTGAAAAAGTAGAGCTCTGACAGTGATTTCAGCAAGGTGAGTAAAACTGTGCTATTTCTGCTCTATAGCCTAAAAACATTGACAAAACTCCATTGGGATTCACTGTCTTAGATAAAAAGCCAGGAAGGAAACAAGTGGAATAAGAAAATTGACCCAAGGTTCAAGTTACAATAATAGTAAATATATAACAAGCTTAAAAGGAAGACTAAAGTTCATATAAAGGTCTTAATTAATGTGCCCATTATTTAACAAAGGTGCCCAGTTTACCTATTTCTATTACTTACACCTTTTGTGTAGCCGTGCCACTTCAAGGAATTTAAACCCCCATAGTTGAGTAACACTTATTGCCATTACAACATAGATTGTTTTGCAGAATCTTCCCTTCTGCTTGTTGCATTGAGAAAAACAAAAACACACAGTAACCATGATAAACATCTATATAAGAAGCCTAGCACACTTTGTCCAACTTCATCTGAAAGATTTATAGGATTTCTTGTACCTCTTGTGAAATGGTACGGCCTCACATTCCTCATTTAACTGTAATACGGTCATAACCGATTTATCTATTTGGTGATACTTTTTTTTTTTTTATTGACTTAGGGGCCTTTCCCATAACTTCCCATACCTTCCAAAGTCCTGTTTCCATTACTCATCTCCCATACAAAAGCAAACTGTACATACAAATGAATTTTGAATCTCTGCCAAAAAAAGCTCAGAACAATAAGGTGTTTAAAAAACTGTGAGCAGCATTAATATATCACGAGGACAGAGGCATTATTAGGTGGTATGCACAAAAGAAATATGTCATTGAGAAAAACACATACATGACTTGACTAAAATGTGGGAAATAAATCACTACAAGTTACATTCTCTTGTGACCCTTAGAGGTAGAATGGAATCAACGGGGATATAATGGGTTGAACTTAGATAGCCATTAGTCATGTGTGGTCTGCCCACTCCAGGCTAAAAAGTGGCCTTATTCTCATCTTCACTATCTTTTCCTCTTCTTTACAAGAAGCCCTTTAATAAGCCTCATGCCATTTATTTTCTTTCTCCCCCTTCCATTTTTATCTGTGGAAAAGTGAATAGAAACTTCATATCCATTTTCCCCTTGGGGTTGCAGATTGCTAGTAACAGCAGTGGGTGATTAGTTAGATGTAGCGAACTGTTCGCCGGCGAACTAATTCGCACGAAAATCGGGTGTTCGCAAGTTCGCAAACTTTTAGCGAAGTTCGCAATTTTGGGTTCGCCTTAGCTGGAGCCAAATTTTGACCTCTCACCCCAGAGCCAGCAGATACATGGCAGCCAATCAGGCAGCTCTCCCTCCTGGACCACCCCCAGACCACTCCCTTCCATATATAAACCGAAGCCCAGCAGCCATTTTACATTCTGTCTGTGTGTGCTTGATGAGTTAGTATAGGGAGAGAGCTGTGCAGGGGTTTGAGGGACAGTTTAGGTAGCTTTGCTGACTAGTAATATACTTTCTACTGCTCTGTATGTAGCTGCTGGGGACAGCTGTCCTGCTGATCTCATCTGCTGTAACCCAATAGTCCTTGTAAGGACTGCTTTTATTTTCTGATTACTGTTACTCTAGTCTTCTTTTCATTGTGTACTGCAGCTCCGTCTGTGTGTGTTGGAGACAGGTGTGCTGCTCATAGTAGTGCACTAAGCACCAACCACACATTCACATCATTTTTTTTTATTTGTGTTTTTTTACTTTGCTACTGTAATTTATAGAGCCCAGTGCTATTAGTCTAGATGTGTTGGGGACTGGTGTGCTGCTCCTAGTAGTTCACCCCCAGCACCAACCAGAGATCACTTTTTTTTTATTATTAATTTTTTTTTTTTTTTTTAATTTAACTTACTGTTCTTTAACGTATCCAGTGCTGTTTGCTGTTGTTCATAGTAGTGCACCAAACACGTTACACATAGTAGTGACATTGCATTGCAATAAAATCACCTGAGTGATGTTTTTCCACCAGCAATAATATATTCCGTATCCACTACTGCGGCGTTTTGTCTTTGCGTGTGAACCGGCTGTAACCTTTACACGACTTGATTGGCATGTAGACGCCGGACGTTTTAAAGCAGTTTATTACACAAGTTTAGAAATGTAGTGTGATTTCTGCCCTTTACAGCACAAAACGCAACGCTGTGTCAACAACGTATTTTTCAGAGAAATTTTTGCCCTTGATCCCCCTCCTGCATGCCACTGTCCAGGTCGTGGCACCCTTTAAACAACTTTAAAAATCAGTTTTCTGGCCAGAAATGGCTTTTCTAGGTTTTAAAGTTCGCCTTCCCATTGAAGTCTATGGGGTTCGCAAAGTTCGCAAAAATTCGCACTTTTTGGCTGAAGTTCGCAAACGGTTCGTGAACTTTTTTTGTGAGGTTCGCTACATCTCTATTAGTTAGTAGTTGTTGGTGCTGATGCTGGTGGACAGGAACAAAAAGGTAGGAGAATAGCACATTGACTCAATGAGGTGACAGCTTAACAAATCTGCTGCTGCCTACTTAGTCATTAGGCATGCATCTCTCCATTGGAACCAGTTCAAATGCGCAGGACTTTACAAGTAGGTGCCTTTTTGTCCCAATAATTACTGCCCCATGTATACTGTCCCATGCAACTCCTGCTCTAGAACTATAGATGGGGACAGATAGACCTAATATGTAACCAAACACACATTTGGAGATAATCAAAGAACTACTATTGCCTTATCATTATCATTACATTGACTGTATATGAACAAATATTGCCATTAGTTTCAGCCAAATCAACCAACATTTTCAAACCTTTCCAGCCAAGCTGCAGCTGAGTATTGAAATGTTGTTGCTAATTCCCTGTGCCTGGTATTTGTTCTCAGTTTAGATGACATGTCTCTGCATTTAATTAGTATTTACATCAATGTGTGCCACATTGGCTTAAAGGCAAGGGCAGACGGGCAGCGATTTCCCTGATATAAACTTCAAGGGCTATGTAATGCTTGGCATGGTGCCTAGTGTGTGTTAAGCAGCTCTTAACAAAGGGACACATAATCAACCAGGAAACTATAGATCCAAAAAGCTTAACCTTAACAGGGTTATTCAGGGATCACATTCTGGAGATGTATGTGAGTCAGCATGATAGTAACATGAGAGATGCTGTTCATCAAATAATGTTGGAAAAGGGCAGCATATCGACCTGCTGTGTTTGGTGCGTGCTTGGCTTTTTATATGTATAAATCTCAGCTAATGCCACCAATAATGTTCCAAAATCTAGAGGAAAGTCTTCCCAGAATAGTAGAGGCTGTTGGAGGGATGGACTAACTTGATATTATTATCTTGATTTTGGATTCATACGTCAGACAGGCAGGTGTCTGGATACTTATAGTTTATGCTAAGATAAACTAAACATACTCTTAAAAGTCTACACCTGCCTTATTTATTTATTTTTATAGAAAATCTCAATATGCAGAAATCACCCTTTTTACCCATTTAAATAAATACCTGTAATAATCATCACCAACAAAAAACAGAGTTTTCCTGGAGTTCTTTAGGTGGACAGCAGCATCTATTTTCTGTACGTGCCTTGGAAAACCAAAGTCATAAATGGTCCTGGGGTGTCCTTGCATTTGTAATCCTCTAGTTGCCCAGTAATGAGGTCCTATTAAACCAACAATATATATAAAAAAAATTAACAAGCATATTCTTTAGGATAGCTGGATCTCTCAGAATTGCTTATTTACTTACTGATCTACTCATGGTTTTGTTAGTACATTCCAAAAACATACACTGGTGCTGAGACATGTTAGGGGTCATTTATGAACATACCTGCAAGTGTGGGTGCTCCAAAAACAACACATTGCATTTTTGGGTTCCCAACTGATAAATATACCAATTTAATTGAAACTTTTGCATGGTTTAAGAAATGCCTATCTTGCTCCCCCCTGTGCCCTGATAGCTGTTTGTAATGATTTTCTGCCAGCTGTAGGAGGGCCGTGCTGCAAAAGATAAAACTACTATTGCTTGGCCTTATAGTTAGTGAGACTAGTAAATAGAAGCTTCACTAAGAAGCAAAGACAGCAAAGTGGAGCACTGAGCAAAATAATAATCAAAAATCCTAATTAAGCAGCAAAGTCGACAGCTCTCAGAAGACAATTATTAACAATGAATTAAATCATAGTCATTTGCATCTGAAATTGCACTTTGCACTTGCATCTGTAAAACCCCTCTTGTCTTTATACTATAGGCTTTCTCTGTGTATTGGTTTTTCTCATTTATAGGCTCTGTTACTTTGTTCTGTGTCCTTAGCAACCTTTAAAGATCATTGCATAAATCTCAGACATTGAGTCATATCCTCTATAATATGCGTGCAGCACTCGCCAGTTCTCTTTTCTGTAATTTTTTATCAATACTTGTGGTTTCCTTTTGTGTGAAGATGATCAGCACCTCCGGCCCCACAACAAAACAAGCTTTCCCACACATGGGAGTTAGTAATACTGCACGTGTTCATTACTTACATAAAACAATTTTTGTCAAAAGATGCTACGTAAGAATAGAAATAAACCATGAATGAGAGATACCAAGAACAAAAAGGGGGACAATTAAATATACAGGTATAGAATCTATTATGCAGAAAGCTTGGGACCTGGGGTTTTCCGGGTAAGGGGTCTTTCCAAAATTTGGTTCGCTATACCTTAAAAATCTTTTAAACATGAAATAAACCCAATGGGGTTGTTTTGCAGCCAATATGAATTCATGCAACTTAGTTACTATCAAGTACAGGTACTGTTTTATTATTACGGAGAAAAGGGAATCATTTAACCATTAAATAAACCCAATAGGATTGTTCTGCCCCCAATAAGGGGTAATTATATCTTAGTTGGGATCAAGTACAGGTACTGTTTTATTATTACAGAGAAAAGGGAATCATTTAACCATGAAATAAACCCAATAGGGTTGTTCTGCCCCCAATAAGGGGTAATTATATCTTAGTTGGGATCAAGTACAGGTACTGTTTTATTATTACAGAGAAAAAGAATCATTTAACCATGAAATAAACCCAATAGGACTGTTCTGCCCCCAATAAGGGGTAATTATATCTTAGTTGGGATCAAGTTTTTCAGTGCACTTTGCTTTTATACTAATGTTGGAGGCATGTAATGTAGGAGGGTACTACATGTATAAAGAGGCATTATTATAGCTTCTCAGAAATAGACCACTACAAAATGCCTGGATCCAGTGTATTCCTAAAAATGGGGAAAACCTTGCATCTATTTTTACTTTAGCCTCATTATTCCTGCTGCACTGCAGATGCTATTTTTCCATGTACAATAGCCTTTGTAAATCTTTACCTTTAAAAAAATATGCTGTCCCTTGTTCTGCGACTTCATAGGCAGCATCAACGTTCGACATCAACTGTGGGAATGAACTTGCGATTGGGCTTGGCCCGATGTTGGTAAGTGGGGCCTGTCTCCTCCAAAAAGACCTTGTTAGGTGGAAAGCAATATAGACAAACATGGGTTTTGTAGGTCTAGATTTTTCAGATCTCAATATCAAATGTAGGGGACTGATAAATTAGTTTTCAGGCATCTTCCTAAAGGATATAGACAGCTAAGATCGCAGGGGGTTAACTAAATATCCTGCAACAACAACCCTTTTATTTGTCTTCAAAGGCTGATAAAAAATAAATACTATTATACAAAAAAACAGGCAAAGGAACATTAGGCTTACCTCTCCTTGAAGAACAAAAGTTCATTTCCAAGGACTGTAACAGCATCAAAAGATAGATTTGGGTCACACTGATCTGGTTTATTGGCTGGTTGTTGAGGTGCCATGGGCTTTTCTTTCCCTATTCCCTTAGTTCCTAAGAGAAAGAATATGGAAAATATTCCAAAAAGACAATGTACAGCTACAAGGAAAGGAGAATACATGTACTATATACAAACATACACGATGGAACTAAATCAGTCAATAATTCAGTTAATAATGACTTCATAGCAGACAAAAAGGTGGTCTGGGCAGCATTACAGAAGATTTTCTTTCTAGGAGTTCTCAAATAAAAAACAAAAAAAGCATTGGTGCTGGAATAAATGAAGTTCATAAAGGCATATTTCATAAAAGCTATTTCACCTTTGCAGTGGTCTATTTCTTTTGTGATACAGGCTGAGGAAAGTCATAAAAAATATTTTTTCCTACATATTTTTTAATTCATTAGACTGCAAAATTGCTTTAAATTATGTCCCCTTTAAATCAGCTGTAAATTATAAGTTGAAATTTATTGTTATTTTCTGGAAGTATGTAGTAGTGATAAGTCTAAAATAACTGGACAAGCTGGGAAATCGTAAGGCTCAGTTGCTTTAGACTTCATTTCTAGATATTCCTAGATCATTCCTAGATACCGATGAATTGGTTAAATGAAAAGCTTGCTTCTGAAAGCTTTCTTAGCAAGAAGCCATACATGGATGTGCCCTATTGGCCAAGGAGATGTAGCATGATTTAAGCGGGGCTTAGTCAGTCATACATGGCCATACATACTGCTTTCCTTAACAAGAAATAATCTTTTGGTTTCTCATGTGATACCATAAAATTATGCCTATCCTGTACTGAGCACAACTATCAGGAACCTGTGGTTATAACAGAGCTATACATATCCTTCCTCATAATAATGTATTGCAACATAATTCTAATTCAATTCAAGGACAGTAACTTTGTCACATTCTAGCAAATATATTATGTTTACTGTACCATACAAAGCTTGAATCCCTTTCACATCATCTGTTGGCAGCTGGAATCCAATGGGATGCTGGTATCTATATGTTGGGTACATCAAAGCTGAGGGATCACTTGAATGCCCCAGGCCTAATGCGTGGCCAAATTCATGAGCAGCTACAGTGAAAAGGTTAAACCCTGAAAATAGAATTGAATGCCAACAGAAAGTTCACGTACAAATAAAACATCACTGCTCATAATGAACAACATGATAAAAGTCTGTACATGCCATTCTTTCCTGTTGTCCACCTCTCCGCATTGTCAAAGTGAGTATCGCCCCCTAAGCCTTCGCCTGGAGCAAACGCGTGAGCCAGAGTCCCTCGGGGTCCATCAAAGGGATAAGAATCTCCATGATCTAAAAATGAAATATGTCAACTTTGTGCATAACTTTCCAAGCTGATTTTTTTACTTGAACACAACTATATTTAATATTTCTAAACAAAAGGATGATCTTATAATATAGCATCTTATCTCCTAGCAAATCTATAGAATACAGGCAGTGCTGGAATTGGGGAGGGATGCGCAGGGATGCCAGAGTTTTTAAGCCTGGAACTTTTTTATTGTAATACTGAAACTTTTTTTTAATTTGCTCCACCCCACTTCCCCAAAAGAGCTTATAAAAGGAGAGAAAAGACTGCTGGGAGAGAAGTAGAGATGGAGAAGTGTTACACAGATGAAGAAGGTGAAGGCATCAGAGAGGATTATAGGAAACAGGAGAGAAGAAGGAAATAAGAAACAAAAAGAGAAAATGAAGGTAGAGAAAGGTAGTAGACTGAGGAATGATGAGAGGCTGTGCTGTGTTATGACACACAATACACAGGCAAGGTGCTATGTTGAAGCTGAATTGGCAGCGAAGAAATGCCATATGCACAATTTTCATTTTGGGGTCCCTACATGCAACATACTTAGGCAGATCTAACTGCACAGAGGGCATTAAATTGGTCATTAGAAGGAAATAGCTAAATTAATTTGCTTAAAAGTGCGTTCAGCCAGTGTTGGTGGGTGAGCCTTATTATAACAGTGGGTGAGGCTTATAATTGTAGGAGTGGATTATTTTTAGAATGCCACACTATGCACAGCACACATAATATCCCCCCCACTGTTATTATGCCAGTTCAAGCACTGCATACAGGGTAACCTAAACTCACAGTTCTGTTTTAAATGTCTTGGTACAACTGACTACTATAACAGTGTGGGCCGTCGGCCATTATCGCTATAATAAAGAACGCAATTGATTGGATTATTTGAGACCCTGTTTGTAAAATCCTCCATAAATCTGAAGGCTTGGTGGTGGGTATAGCTCTTTACTAGCTCTCTGCAGGCGTGCCCCAGCATGGAACGCTTCACAGCCATACGATAATAACTTTCTGTTTATTCTACCTCCAGATTCAAATGAAATCATGATGTCAGCTTCTCCTTGAGTTGTTTTGATGAAATTCAGAGGGGCAGCATCACTCCATGCTTTTAACCCCAGGTCCACAGCTCTGTCAACATCTTGTGTGCTAAGGCTAGAGGTGTACTTTGTAATCCTGAAAAGGAGCAAATGGAAATATCAGGAATGTTTTCATGCAGATATCTACTGAGCCTTAGTGACTGAACAATTGTTTAGATATTAACCATATGGATAAATTGTAATACAGGCGAGTGTATAGCTATAGAGCTACACTTATATAGCAAATAAACAGCAGGCAACTGTTTGAACAAATGACAGTATTTGCTTATCTCAAGGACTTTGCTGCTGCTATCCCTTAAGATGTGCATCTGAAAGGGCTCTGGCACACGGGGACATTAGTCGCCCGCGACAAATCTCCCTGTTCGCGGGCGACTAATCTCCCTGAGTTGCCATCCCACCGGCGAAAATGTAAGTTGCCGGTGGGATGGCACATGCAGCGGCGCAATTTCAGCAAATCGCCGAAAATGCCTCGTGAGGCAACTTCGGCGATTTGCCGAAATCTTCTGCGCAGCGTGTGCCATCCCACCGGCAACTTACATTTTCGCTGGTGGGATGGCAATTCGGGGAGATTAATCGCCCACGAACAGGGAGATTTGTCGCGGGCGACTAATGTCCCCGTGTGCCAGAGCCCTAAGGGATAGCAGCAGCAAAGTCCTTGAGATAAGCAAATACTCTGGGTTAAAATAGAGGTTCTGTTCCTCTCTTTCTGGATGTAGAAAGGAGATGGTATCTATGAACAACTGTGCCATGTTAGCATAGGTCAAAACCAGAAAATACAGAGTAGGTAATACCTTTTATTGGCTAATTTATCTTATTAATTATTATCTAATTATTAATATTAATCTGAGCTTCCAGGACTACTGAGGTCCCTGCTTCAGGCATAATATCAATGCCCAAACTCAGTATACCATGCCTGAAGCACAGACCTAAGCTTGCATTTTATAATCTGCTCATTTAGCTAATGAAAGGTATCAGCTACTCTGTATTTTCAGCAATTGTACCTGCTGATCTGAGCTATGGGTTAGTAGAGACCTGATCAAACTTTTACATTATCCCTTATTACAAGATCCATAAGTCATCAAGACACAATCAACCACTAAACCCTAAAGCAGGGATCCCCCAAACTTTTTTATTTGGAGTCATACTCAGATGTGAAAAGTGTTGGTGAACTTCACAAGCATGAAAACATTCTTTGGTGATGCCAAATAAAGCTATTTGGTAGCCCCTTGTGGACTCCCGGTCTGCAGGAAGCTCTGCTTGGCAGTACACATGGTCTTTATGCCACCAAGCCAGAAATTTAAAAATGGGCACCTAGTTTGAGGTCACTGGGAGCAACATCAAAGGGGTTGGTGAGCAACGTGTTACCCAGGAGTCACTGGTTGGAAGTCACTGGCCTAAATGCTAAGGATGCAAAACAATCAGCATTATAGATCTGTATCAGACCTCATTAAGAGGCCCCTGCAACAAATAACATGGGGTCATAAGTACCCCGGGAAACACCATGGTTCTGTAGCACCAGATAAAATATGATATTACAACTACCTGTAAGTCAAAGAACTTCTTTGCCACTTAGGCTCTCCTGGAAAAACATGATAATTAGCCAGATCTGGCATCCCACAGCGTGGCTTCTGCATGACTGCGAGCGTAGAATGATCCAACTTTCCAGTCACTTGAAGGCCAAAAAACTTTTGCATTTTTCTAATCTTTCTTGACATAGAGACATCATCAGCTACCATCTCAGCCACTCGCATTGTTCCTCTGTCACTGTAATACTTGTCAAGATATTCCTATAATATAGAGAATGGTTAGTATAGTATTGCTAGGGCCTGGCTTACCGACCTTGTGTTTTCTCACAAAGTGAACCCAACCCTTTTTTGAAAGTACCTGTTACATCTACCAGTACAATAGCTTCAATGTGATAATAGTGGGTCCTTTTCTATTACCTTAGGCACTGAGAGCACCGAGGGGCTCATGTATAGAGCACTTCTGCCCACGCCACCTCAGAGCATAAAGTTGCATATGTCTGCTGCTCCTCCCTGCTGCTGAACATCTAAATGATATACAGGTACGGGACCCATAATCCAGAATGCTCGGGACCCGGGGTTTTCTGGATAAAGGATCTTTCTGTAATTTGGATCTCCATACCTTAAGTCTACTAAAAGATTATTTAAACATTAAATAAACCCAATAGGGCTGTTCTGCCCCCAATAAGGGGTAATCATATCTTAGTTGGGATCAAGTACAAGGTACTGTTTTATTATTACAGAGAAAAAGGAATCATTTTTAAAAATGAGAAGTATTTGCTCATAATGGAGTCTATGGGAGATGGCCTTCCCGTAATTTGGAACTTTCTAGATAACATGTTTCCAGATAACGGATCCCATACCTGTACAAGTTATGGGAAATGTAGTGGCCAGAAGGGATTCTGTGCCATCCACCTCCTCCCTCATACATACAGCTCTAACAGCAGATACATGCATTGTATACTAGTCTCAACTCATGATTCCAATCTCATATGAACAAAGGCCCAGATGTGTGTGGGGATTTCCCATGTATTTCTCAAAAACAGATTGTTAGGGGGAAATCTAACTAAATCCAAATAAAAGAAGAAGCCATGTTTTTTTTCTGAATGGACCAAGGAAATCCAGGATTCAGCATTGCAACTTAACAACTGGTTTCAACTTTCCCATCATTTTAAATAATTCTGTGTTTTGCAAGAACTATATTTAGTTAATGAAAGGGGCTTTTGGATTCCTACTATAAGTAACATATGGACCCAGAGGTGAAGAATGCCTTGCATAAACCATGCCTGCAATTTACTGTATGTTTGTAAATATGTACTTGTGTGTAGTGATATAGATAGATGATAGAAAGCCAGATAGATAGATGGATAGATATTTCCCAGCACTATTTGATAGTCAGAAATCATATATCAGCAAATTTATACCTTCAGAACAGTGATTTCTTCCTTTATTCTTATGTACCTTCAACTCTCTTATTCAAAATATTAAGCAAATGTTCTGAACTGAATTAAAAAATAAAACAAGGAGATACTGGTTACTAAATACCCTTTTTATGATTCTATATCATTTTTTATTTTGCTGGTGCTATATTTGTAAATATGTTAAAAACTCTAAAGAAAAATATTTGCAAAACAGGTCTCCTAAAGGGGTTGTTCGACTTTTGTGTATTATAGAATGGCCTGTTCTAAACAACATTTTCATTGGGCTTCAATTTTATTTTTTATAGCTTTAAAATTACTTGCCTCCTTATGCTGCCTCTTTCGATTTTTTTAATTGGGGGTCACTGACCCTGGCAGCAATATAACTACTGCTCTGTGTACTACTTGTAATAGTATTGTTATTGTTACTTATTTTATAACTTATCTTTCTATTCAGACACTCCCCTGTTCATCTTCAAGTCTCTCAATGAAAGTATTGCCTGGTTGCTAGGGTAGATTGGATCCTAGCAACCAGAAAACTGCTGAATTTTCAAACTGGAGTGCTGCTGAACAAATAACTAAATAAAAAAAACATACTTAATGAAGACCAATTGCAAATTGTCTTAGAACAGCACTGTCTGCATCATGCTAAATGTTAATTTAAAGGTGAATGCCCCCCATGAATACAATGTACTGTTTGTCACACTTTCTATTTATCATTAAAAGGTTGTTTACTTGACTCACCCCTCAAATTGTCACACAGAATTGGGCAATATTAAAGCTCTTCTTTTGTCACCATAGGGGGTTATGATACCAGCGCTACATGATAGATTTCAGGAGAGGGATTAGCCCAGAGCATTGCAAGGGGCAGTTGGTTCCATTAATATTATACTAATGATTGATGCAGTACAAACCTTCTGATGTAATGACTGTCTGTAAGAACCTATTGAATGACTCTTTTGTTCTACAGTCACGTAGCCAGTGTTGAAATTCTCTGCGCAAACAAATGAAACGGTATTTTTCTTACCAGCACTAAAGTCTAAGCAGTTTGTTAAGTTTTCAATAATATTTGCTTACAAATTAATAGTACAATAACCACATACAGAAGAGTCAGACCTTTGCCGTATAAATATCCTTCCAGTGTATGGGCTGAGATAGTGTAAAACGCAGCGGAGCGGCTAAAGATAATTTCCCACAAAAAAGGAAAAAATCAAGAATCCAAAAAATGTCCGGTGCCCTCATTTCCAAAAGGGAAAAATGGATAAACTCGAATCCTGCAAATGATATTCAATATGGGGCTAAAATACACACAGGCTGATTATATATACTCCAGACATATCTCTCTTTACAAAAGGAAGATGATTCATGTCTACAAATGTAATTACAGAGCAGGGAATAAACTAAAACTATCATTTTGACAGTGAAATGATAAGGTGTTCTTAGGGGATATACATTTCTTAGGGGATATATATATTTCTATAAAAATATACTGCATAAAACAGCCGAAATGTAACACCTAGGGGCTGATTTACTAATCCACGAATGGTCCGAAGGAGTCCGAATGCGTTTTTTTCGTAATGATCGGTATTTTGCGATTTTTTCGGAAATTGTCGCGACTTTTTCGTAGCCATTACGGATGTTTCGCAAAATGTCGCGACTTTTTCGTAGCGCTACGACTTGCGCGAAAAGTCGCAACTTTTTCGCAGCTTTCGCGCCGAGTACGAAAGTTTCGGATTCATTCAAGCTTCAGTATGGTGACTTTTCTTGGGCCAGGTTGGAGCTGCAGAGTGCCATTGAGTGCTATGGGAGGCTTCCAAAATCATGCTAAGTCTGAAAGTTTCGGCCGCCGCTTATGAGCACTCAATACGAAAAAGTCGCGACAAGATACGAGCAAATCGTAACGGCCATGAAAAAGTTGCGACTTTTCGCACAAGTCGTAATGGTTACGAAAAAGTCGCGACAATTTACGAAAAGGTTCGTTTTCCAATCCGAATTTTTCCAATTCAGTTTCGGATTCGTGGGTTAGTAAATGTGCCCCTTAGCTTCATCTAAATAAACCACTTTCATAAAGAGATACTGAATGGCGGCTCAAGGCACAAATTGTAAAAGGGCAATATTTACTGATGTGTATTCCAGTTTAGAAAGATTCTTTACTAGGCCACTTAATATGATATAAACTACCTGTTTGTTAAGTATTCATTCTAGGAGTAAAGCTTTCATTGAACAGGTTAGTAGGATGTGCGTCTGATTTTATTTGGTGCCTCCTATTGCAGTGCAAATGTTAAATATTTGGCACAATAATGGAAGTGGCCCTATTAGATCCAGGGAAATGTTGATAATTAACTGTTGTTCTTTAGCCTTATTAGTACCACATCCAATCTGTATTTTCTATATACATGTGCCGTAAGTACAGAGATTCTAAACTCACTGTTAGCTCCTGGACTCCAAGCACATTTCCAAAGGCACCAAAGCCATTCAAAAACCTATCAATGCACTGATACCCTAAAGTGACTGGTCACTTTTCCCAATGTGCAGTAGATGGGACATGTTGAATGTAAGCATATCTTTATAAAGCGCTATCTAAATGGGAAGGTAATTTACAGACACAAATATTGTGGGTGAACTTTATTAGAACATGACCTAGGGGGACATTTATTAATACATGAATGCTCCGAGCGTATTTTCTGCAACTTTTTTGTACCTTGCGCGACTTTTTCATGCAGAGTACGAAAGTTTTGGATACATTCAAGCTTCGTTATTGTGACTTTCCTTGGGCCAGGTTGGAGCAGCAGAGTGCCATTGATTCCTATGGGAGACTTTCCTTGGGCCGGGTTGGAGCTGCAGAGTGCCATTGAGCCCTATGGGAGACTTTCCTTGGGCCGGGTAGGAGCTGCAGAGTGCCATTGAGCCCTATGGGAGACTTTCCTTGGGCCGGGTTGGAGCTGCAGAGTGCCATTGAGCCCTATGGGAGACTTTCCTTGGGCCGGGTTGGAGCTGCAGAGTGCCATTGAGCCCTATGGGAGACTTTCCTTGGGCCGGGTTGGAGCTGCAGAGTGCCATTGAGCCCTATGGGAGACTTTCCTTGGGCCGGGTTGGAGCAGCAGAGTGCCATTGATTCCTATGGGAGACTTTCCTTGGGCCGGGTTGGAGCTGCAGAGTGCCATTGAGCCCTATGGGAGACTTTCCTTGGGCCGGGTAGGAGCTGCAGAGTGCCATTGAGCCCTATGGGAGACTTTCCTTGGGCCGGGTTGGAGCTGCAGAGTGCCATTGAGCCCTATGGGAGACTTTCCTTGGGCCAGGTTGGAGCTGCAGAGTGCCATTGAGCCCTATGGGAGACTTTCCTTGGGCTGGGTTGGAGCTGCAGAGTGCCATTGATTCCTATGGGAGGCTTCCAAAATCATGCACAGAAGCAGGGCCGGAACTAGGGGTAGGCAGAAGAGGCAGCTGCCTGAGGGCGCAACGATTGGGGGGCACCAAGCAGGAGCCTTCTCCTGCCTACCCCTAGTCCTCTTCCTCTGTCATTGCCCCTGCCGCTTGTCATTAGCGGTGGAGGCAATGACAGTTCGGATCGCCCCCCCCCCAGCACCTCTCCCCCACCCCTTGCTTGTGCTTTGGCGCGCATGCGCCGTTTCAGAGGGGGAGTGACTGACCGGGTTGCCTTGTGCGCTCAGTCAGCTTGGCCCGCCCCTGCACAGAAGGATCCAAGTCGGAAAGGTTTTCCCGCTGTTTACAATTGTTCGGTACAAAAATTTCAGATCGCCAATACGACATTATCGTGACTAATACGATTTTTTCGTAGGCATTTTCATGTTATTTGCGATCTTCAGAAATGATCGTATCCAATCCCAATTTTTGCCATTTGGGATTTGAACTCGTGATTTCATGAATGTGCCCCAGAGTGTCAGAACAATTTATCTTAGTTATAACTAACGGGACCATCTTTAATAATAAGTCACAATGGCAAAATTTACAGTCATGTACATCCTATTTCTGCAATATTAAAGCTTAAACCCATGCATTACTTGGGTCTAATAGTCATTCATGCACAGTAAGTCATCAGTTTTGGCATGGCTAGTCCTTCTGTCTTTTATTTGCAGCAAATCCAAGTCAGGAAACCTATTCCAACGCTTACAGGGGAATCAACAAACTCTACTATCACTCAATGGAGTGCAGATACAAATGACATATTTCGATGGACATACTAATTATGATGATTATTATGAATCGTTGTTGGGCTGAGTTTTACTCATTCTAAAGAATGTCCCTTTAGGGCCGTGACACAAGGGGAGATTAGTTGCACCGCAACAAATCTCTGTTGTCACGGGCAACTAATCTCCCAGCAATGCCATTCCATTGGCTAGAGTGTAAATTGCCGGTGGGATGGCATACGCAGCGCTGCGATTTGCTGAAGTCGCCAAAGTTTCCTCTCAAGGCAACTTCGGGAAATTGTGGCGCTGTGTATGCCGTCCCACTGGTGATTTACATTCTAGCTGGTGGGATGGCATTGCGAGGAGATTAGTTGCCTGCCACAACAGAGATTTGTCGTTGTGCAACTAATCTCCCTGCCATGCCCCTTAATCATATTAGAAGTGAGATTATTATTTGTCTCTGTTACAAATGCAGTTTGTCATGCAGTGTTTGTGTTATTTTACAAATCATTATAGCTATAAAAAGCTTGCACACTGATATGCAACATTCCTGCAGTGAGAGGTGATTACATGTACTGAAGGTTTACACTGAGCCTGCATATTAAGACACTGCTTATTATCAAGTTTGACCCCTTTAAGGTATCACCTAAAATGCTGACATCAGATTCTAGATCAGATTGTAATTAAGTTCAAATACCCTGTATTAGGCAGCCCAAATTATATACAGTAAGAAGTGTTTTTCTGCAGTCCAAGAGCAGTGACATGTATTGTATATTTGTATGCTTTATTGCTGAAGACAGTTTATATTATAAGTAGCCACCAAGTCAAAAGGCTATTTAATGGATAGGTAGCCAAGCTTTGTGGCTGTGCCTCTAGGAAGACCATAGCAGAAGATGAGGGAGAAAAATGAAACTGGGTAAAATAGACAGACTGCGCAAAATAAAAAATGTTTTCAATATAGTTAGTGAGGCAAAAGTGTAATCTATACAGGCTGGAGTAGGCAGATGTCGAACATAGTGATGGGCAAATTTTTCAGCAGGCATGGATTCACGGCGAATTTCCATGTTTCGCCATTGCCTGATTTTTTTGCAAAACAGGTGCAAAAATTGCAAAAACTGCCCATGCACAAGCGGTGCAAAGAAGGAATAGGATGAATCACTCGCAGGTACCCCGAAAGGTCTATGTAAATACAGCCATAAGCACTTACATTAATGCTACACTGAGTCCTCTATCAAATGAAACACAGGATGTCTTGTCTCTTTTTTTTGTAAACATGTTTACAAAACATGTGTCTGACTTCCTTAATTCTCAAGGCCAGAGTCTGTGCAGCTCTCTCCTCTCCAGCTCCCCCCTCCCACCAGAATACTAAGAACTCTCCCCCCCCTCCCTTGGGAATGTGTGATCTCAGCTCTAACGGCTAGACTGCAGGAAGGAAGCTACATAAAATGGCAGCTGCAATCTTAAGCAAAACGTAAAACTAAAGCTCTTTACTCAAGTATGGTAATGGTTTCTGCAGAATAAATATTTTGTTCTAGGTGGCACTAATGTGGCAAATCTAAAATGACTTTCCTTCTCCTTTAACAGGAGCACCAGCCTGGGGTATTAGGTCATTACAATCACTGGGGGTGCCTAACATTCTTCATTTTTGTTTACCAGGTCTAGGATTAGTATTGGTCACTAGTAGAGATGCTACAATAGAGACCACAAAAAAGAATGACCCGAAGAGCAACAATTTATGTAAATTGGAGCTTTTTTTGGTTAAAAAAGGGTGTGGCAATGGTCTTTACTAGATACAGTGTCTTCATTAGGTGTATGGTGGTGGGCAGCCTCTACGTCATTTTAGACTGGCTGTTATCTAGCAGGAGACAGTTAAAGGAAAACTATGCCTCCAGCAGATAGTATATATTTTGTTAAGAGACCTATTGAAGAATCTCACCAAACCAGAATGTATATATCAGTAAATATTGCCCTTTTACATCTTTTCCCTTGATCCACCATTTTGTAATAGGCTGGGTGCTCCCTCAGAGATCAGCTGACAGGAAATAATGCAGCTCTAACTGTAAGAGGAATCAGGGACTGGTCCGATTGCCATCTTGGAGTCAGGAAGGAATTTTTTTCCCCTCTGCGGCAAATTAGAGAGGCTTCAGATGGGGTTTTTTGCCTTCCTCTGGATCAACTAGTAGTTAGGCAGGTTATATATAGGCATTATGGTTGAACTTGATGGACATATGTATTTTTTCAACCCAACTTACTATGTTACTATGTTAGTGTGGGAGTAAAACTCTGTCCATTAATTGGCTAATGTGTCCTAGCATGTATGTGTGCCCTTGGTTTGTTTGTGTGCACCGTGATCTATGATCCTATGATCCCGGGGTGGCCCTTAGTACTTAAATGGCAATTTCCTATTTAGGATTACCCAATGGCACATACTATTAAAGAAGTACATTTTTTAAGAAAATGGTTTATTCAGATGAAGCAGGGTTTTACATGAGCTAGTTTATGCAATATATTTTTTATAGAGGCCTACATTGTTTGGGGGTATAGTCTTTCTTTAAAATGAGGCAAGGAACCTCAAAGGTTGCATATAAGGTTGAGGCAAAAAAGAGGTCCATAGGGTCTCACCTAAAAGAGCACCCACTAACAGATGCAGAAGCAGCAGTTTTTTAAAAAAAACTTTTTATCATTAATCCATCAGTCTGTGTGTGTGTGTGTGACAATCTTTTTTTCTTGGGTCACCATGACTGAACTCTGAGGAGGCACCAATCCATAGTGTACCAGGAATCCAGTTTCTTCCCATAGCATAGGGTCTTTATTCAACAGGAGATAATTCTATTGTGAGTACCTGCAGGAAGAATTACATTAGAAAATGTATTATTAACTATTTTAATATAAGACTAAAGCCTGTATGATGTTTGTAGACTAGATATATAATATCACTCTGAGTTGTGGATATATTAAAATATAATAAAGTGCTTCATGTGCATCCATTTATTGGTACAAGTATGGTATTGTTTCCTGCTTTTTGTTTCATGGCGCCATCTTCTGGCTCATGAAGAACCTTACACTGTGACTCACAAGGAGAAAATGTGTATGAAAGTCTTGTGTCACAGTTACAAAGTACTTCAATCGTGGAGGTGTGTTACCCAGACCCTTCCTCAGGTACATGACCCCAAGCATCGCCGCATTTTTATACACAGGGCAATCCTGCCCCCAGGGCCGGATTTCCCGATTGGCCTCTCCGAAGCCGCCCCCGGTCGCACGCCCCCCCCCCCCCCCCAGTGTGCATGCGTGCAGAGGGAGGCGGGGTTTTGCGCGCTCATGCGCGAACAGCAAGTGAGGGGTGCGTGCATGCGCTGTAGGCCAAATCATGCATACGGAGCAGTGGGGAAGTCCCCACTGCTCCGTATGGGGACAAAACTTTTAAAATTTTGGTGTGGCGGGGCGGCATGCCGCCCCAAGGTTTGTGGCCTCTCCACAAATCCGGGCCTGCCTGCCCCCTTTTATCTTTTAAAATTTAGTCCATGTGTATAAAGGTGGCCATACATGAACAGATTTAAGCTGTTGATTCAAGTCCTTTGCGCTAATTTAGCATCTTTTTTTTCTGCCTGTGTATGAGGACCCCTGACGGCCTCCCCGACTGATATTGGGCCAAAGATCATCCAGGTGTTGATCGGGCAGGTTTGATTTTCCTGTTGGATTGGGGACTTGGCACTTTGATGTGGTCCTTGGTTTGATGGCTTCTATACCTATTGTTGTAACTCAATTGTTTGGCCCTAGGGCCAAACAATCTAATTGGCCTGATATCACCCACCTTGGGTGGGCATATCAGAAGAAGATCTGTTCATTTGGTAACCTCACCAACTGATCATATCTTAACGTTTATGGTCACCCTTAGTCCCTAACAGGGGCGCTGCTACCATGAGGAGAGCTGAGAAACTCGCCTCAGATGGCAGTGCCCAAGAAGTTACCAGGGGTGGCAAATAGCTGCTCCTGGTAATTTAAGAACCGAATTTTCGGTTTTAAAAATGGAAATTCAGTTCTGCTAGTCCAGAGGCCGCAATTGTGATCTCTATGCTAGCAATGTGGCCCCCCTTGGACCTCCTCCGGTGTTCTAAAGGTAAGCGCAGGGGTTTGAGGGGGGCAGCATCAGAGAAGCTGCCTCTGGCGGCTCAGGGGCAAGAAACGCCCCTGGCTCCTAACAAGCCCATGTTTCCTCTTTACCCCTAATTGGAAAGAAACCCTTAATGTGCACAAAATCCCATTAATCAGCACAAATAAAGAAATTCATTACCTCAAGGCTTTTTCGATCCTCTAACCAACAATACTTTTCTATCTTTCGTTTCTTTATCGGAAAGGAAACAATTCGTTTTTTTTTAATGCTTTCATTTTGGTTTTTACAAGCAAATAACAATCAACCATTAATTGTTAGTAAAACAGAAACAATTACAAAAAATGTTTACAATTTACACCCTCATTTAATCCCTTATTAGCAGTACAGGTATGGGATACCTTATCCGGAAACCCATTATCCAGAAAGTTCTGAATTACGGAAAGGCCATCTCCCATAGACTCCATTATAAGCAAATAATTTTAATTTTTAAAAATGATTTCGTTTTTCCCTGTAATAATAAAACAGTACCTGTACTTGATCCCAACTAAGATATAATTAATCCTTATTGGGGGCAGAACAGCCCTATTGGGTTTATTTAATGGTTAAATGATTCCCTTTTCCCTGTAATAATAAAACAGTACCTGTACTTGATCCCAACTAAGATATAATTACCCCTTATTGGGGCAGAACAGCCCTATTGGGTTTATTTCATGGTTAAATGATTCCCTTTTCTCTGTAATAATAAAACAGTACCTGTACTTGATCCCAACTAAGATATAATTACCCCTTATTGGGGCAGAACAGCCCTATTGGGTTTATTTAATGGTTAAATGATTCCCTTTTCTCTGTAATAATAAAACAGTACCTGTACTTGATCCCAACTAAGATATAATTACCCCTTATTGGGGCAGAACAGCCCTATTGGGTTTATTTCATGGTTAAATGATTCCCTTTTCTCTGTAATAATAAAACAGTACCTGTACTTGATCCCAACTAAGATATAATTACCCCTTATTGGGGCAGAACAGCCCTATTGGGTTTATTTAATGGTTAAATGATTCCCTTTTCTCTGTAATAATAAAACAGTACCTGTACTTGATCTCAACTAAGATATAATTACCCCTTATTGGGGGCAGAACAGCCCTATTGGGTTTATTTAATGGTTAAATGATTCCCTTTTCTCTGTAATAATAAAACAGTACCTGTACTTGATCCCAACTAAGATATAATTACCCCTTATTGGAGGCAAAACAATCCTATTGGGTTTATTCAATATTTAAAATATTTCTAGCAGACTTAAGTTATGGAGATCCCAATTACGGAAAAAACCCTTATCCGGAAAACCCCAGGTCCCGAGCATTCTGGATAATAGGTCCTATACCTGTATTCAGTTTCATAATCCAAAATATTTCTCTCTCTCTCGCAGTAATTTTTGCCTGTTATCCGCTTCTGCCGCAGTCCCTTGCCCTATGGTCTGCCACAGTATTTGGCTCACAATTAGTGATGAGCAAATTTTTAGGCGAAACGTCAGCAAAATTCACAAAATGGCAAAAAAATTAGCGAAATTTTTTTTGGTAGCCCGTGTTTTTTCTTGTCACCCGTGCCCATTCTGACGCGACCGCGTCTTTTTTTTTTTTACGCACAAATTTTTCGGCAGCAAATTTTCTCTGAAATTTCACAAAACAATTTTGCCAATGGTGAAATTCGCTGCGAATCTATGCCTGGCTAAAAATTTGCTCATCACTACTCACATTATGCCTGCATTCAGAAAAATGCTTGCTGACACTTGTACCACTTTTTGTTTCATTTTTTATGTTACTTCTGTGTTCATTTATCCCATATAGATTGTAAGCTCTATGGGGCAGGGACCTCCATCCTCTTGTGTCTTTGACTCTTAACTTATTCCAACTGTATCTTGTATTTATTTGTATTTATTGTTATACTTTGTATTTATCTATTATTATCTTAATAACCCCCTGTTTGTATTAATGTATTCAACTGTACAGCGCTGCGTACATAAGTAGCGCTTTATAAATAAAAATATACATACATACATTTAAACGTGATCGTATCTGCCGGCAATCTGCCCTACATAAGCAAGTCCACATTTTAATAGATAAATTACTGAATATTCTCAGAGACACATGTAAAATACACTTTAACCTTAATATTAAAGCCTTGTGATAGATGTGTGTTATTAGAACCCTTGATGATGCTATTGGAATTCTGATAAGAAAAACAGGGAAATATACTATATTGGGGAGTTCCTAAAAATCGTTGTTTTGGGGCTGGTGGAGTTCTAATATCAGTGGAGAATAGGCTGTAAATTTCTTAAGAATGCATATCAAAGGTTCTCATAAATAACACTATTCTCTTCTGTCTTTATTTGTGTTACACATAGACTAACCCATGGGTTGGTGAACTAAATAGCAAAAATGTTCCAAGAGGTTCTGCTGGTGCTTCCAGTCTCATCTGTACAAAAGCCCAGAAGGGTTGGATTTCCTTTAAATAGGAGACAAACGTTTCTTTCCCTTTAAAAAGTACATTGCAGCCTGTGCTAGTTAGGGGAACCATGTTTGGGAGGCACCACTAAATGCATAAAAGGTAGAGAGCTCAGAGAAAATTGGCAAGTAACAGACAGAAGGTGAAGGTAAGAGGGCAATTGCATAATTATAACGCATGTCCTGGAATCACATTTATATAAGCTTCATTTTAGTCAATAGGCACCCATGGCACAAGGGGAAATAGTTACTGGCAAAGTAACAGTGGGTGGGTGGGGGCATTTCCAGTTTTTGTATTGTAGATAAAGTCATTACCCTAGAAACCAAGAGGGACCCCTGGCAAGGAGACTGTTGCCCCTGTTAGAAGAGAGAGTGATTGCTCCCCACTGATGGTGGGACGAGACACGTATATTATATACGGGCACCTCCGCGACACCTGGATGTACATGAATAGACCAGGCAGGAAGTACAATGTAGTTTTTTACCCCTTTATTCCTCTACTGCAGGCTCAATGGCGCTTGCAGGGTTAAGTGGATGGTTCAGCTGGGAGGAGCCACAGACACGGCACATACAGCCTGCCACCAGCCAATAATGTACTAAACCTGCCTACAATAAATATACTCAATGAAAAATGGCAATAAATAATAATGAGATAAAAAAAAGCTATTGGCAAATGATAGGCGCACACTGATGCACTCATTTTGGACTAATGTAAACTCATTGCTGATTGATTACTGTAACCGCCATTTACAAAATAAAAAAAAAATTAACAGGTTCGAGGCCTTCCAGAATTTTGCTACTGGGTAGAATTGTACACAATGTGAACTAGTCATTCTTTGTTTTGGTAGCTTTTTTAATCTTAAATCAAGTCAAAGGAGATAAAGTGATTACAGTAATACCACATGCTAAAGCTGCAAACAAAGCCAGGCAAATTATAGAGGCCTTTCTGCAGTGTCCCAAAAGCCTTGCAGTAACTCTCCCCAAACCTACTATCTGCCTTGGGTAGTGCCGGCTCTCTGCTTAGCTGTTGCCTACCTGCTTTTCTGATATATGTAGCACCTACCTTCCCCTTCCCAGTCTCACCAGTGGATAAAAGTGCTAATGAAGCAGTCAGAATGATGTATATGGGCAGTTATAATCTATGTGAGGGGCCTTTTTGAAACAATGTAGAAACTGGCCTGCCTTATGCCCGGTACGTTATATGAATCAGGACTGGCTGGAAGCGGGTTATCTGTTAAACACTATAGGCGTTGCAGTCCCTATAATGGAGGCAATGTGAAAGCAACAGGTCCTCTAACATGGTGTGGGGAGCATATGATTCCCACAAATGTCACAGTAAATATACACGCAGAATAACTAAATACAGAATAGGTGCCAACCATACCTTAACCAGTATATTTAGTCCTCCAAATAAAACTTGCTGAATGTCTGTTTCTCTGAAATAGTTCATAAATCAGGCCCTTCTCTATCCCCTTATTCCCCTCAATGACAGCAGCCCTAACCAGAGATGTGACCCCATAGAACTGTATTCCCAGTGGGTCAGTGTTTCAAACATGGCGGCCATACCTCATCTTGCATTAAACTGGTATGGCCATACCGCCTCACTCTTACAAAACAATTTCTTAATCCACCATATCTTTTCTATTTACCCCAGCCCTAAAGTGCAAATGGCAGCACACACACCTATCAGGAGCCACTTTATTCTTCCCTCCTTGTGCCCTTCTTACCCAGTATGTCACTACAAGTCCCCTCTCAACAGGTAAGCCCCCTCATAAGCTCCCTCTTAAGCTCCCTCTCAACAGGTAAGCTCCCTCTCAACAGGTAAGCTCCCTCTCAACAGGTAAGCTCCCTCTCAACAGGTAAGCTCCAGCCCCTCCACCTGCCCTCCATCAATCCCAACACTTTATATCTATCCCGAAGCTCCGCCCCCTCCCTTCAGTGGCGCCATTTGCTCTGCTCCCCGCTTTCTCCCACACTGCACTGCGCGTTGCTGAAGATGAAGGCGGCGCTGGGTGCGAGTGAAGTGATTGGCCGGCTGGAGAGCTGCCAAAGTGTTAATGGTGAGCTGGGGGCCGGACGGGCCAGGGAGGGCGCTGTGTGGGGTACAGCAGCCCATGAATAAGGTGACGGGTGCGTTTCAGCAGGTTGGCAATATTTGCCCACTGTGCCCGGGGTGCCATATCAGCATTGCTCTGGGAATAGTACGGAGTAGGGTTGGTTCCGGGGCCACTGGCTTGTGGGCTGCTTACCCTGTATCATTGGGATCTATCTCTTGCAGCTTATGTCGAACTACAACTCCCAGAAGCCCCCGTTGCCATGGGCTGTAAACTCCTAGCTGAGCAGCAGCTGTGCAGCCACAGGTTGAGGCTCCGCGTTGTATCGCTAGTGCTTTAGGTTTTCATTGTACGGGGTCACACCGGGCACTTTAATTCCAATAGTTGCTAAGGAGGGTCACTTTGGCAGCCACATGGGCGATTCCTAGCGACTCTTGTTGCAGGGAGAGATTGCTGATGGATGCAGAAAAGCTTTTGATTCTCTCTCAGTCATGTTGTTCTCCTGCTGCCACATAAGCAGATTAATGGCTGTGATTGGGAGCCTTGGGGTTCGGGCAGGAACTAGGGGTTCAGATTATCTGATGGGCAATTGGTGCATCTGCTCATGGCAGGGTTTGTGGGACTTGGAAATGATTTATTTAATAAATGTTATTAAATGTACGTGCAACACCCTGTATGGATTCTTGGCTTCATCTCACTGACAAGTCCCTTTGCTGCACCCTAGATACTTAGTTTGTATTGCCTTCCCGTGGGCAGCCTGTGCCCCTCAATTTGTTCCTCTCTACTTTCTAGCACTTTCTGCCCACTGGGTTAGTACTAAAACAGCTGGCTTGTGACTTAATATATATATATATTGCCATTTGTGTCTTAAATATAGCCATATAGTGAATAATGTACCCCTTACTATAAAATATAATATACGTCACTGAGGCATTCCATGGCCATATAAAAGTATAAGGCTGAAGGCTGGTTTTATACAGGTCATGGAGCTCTGGGGTTACTTCTAATATCCTTATATTTTACAACAGGGGGTACTTTATTATATTACACCAGTTAAGTGACAGAAATTACTTTACTAAGTATCAGTTATAAGTATATAATTTACACTATATTAATCACTCTTGTGTATCATACGCACACATACATAAGTGTGGGTGTATTTGTATATACCGTATTTTCCTGTGTATAAGACGACTGGGCGTATAAGACGACCCCCGACTTTGGCACGGATTTTTCGGGGATAAAAAGTCGTCTTATACGCCGGAAAATACGGTAGTTCAGCTATAAATGAGCAAATTATATAAATGAATCAGGCTGGAAAATGTAATAAATTTTAACTGGTAAAACCTTGATCATGAATGTGGAATTTTGTATTTCCCTTTAATGAATAGGCCTCCTAGTTCTTTTAGTAAGGTATAGACTATTATGTATATTCTATTTATATAGTTATACTAGTTATATAATTATATTCTGTGTTAGTCTTAATTCTTTGTGTTTTTTTCTTTTTACATTTGTTGCTGTCAATGAAGGCTATTTGGTTGCTAGAGTTGAATTACCCTAGCAACCAAGCAGCCAGTAGAAAGTCCGAATGAAAGAGAAACATTGTATAGTCTGAACAGAAAAATTAAGCAATAAAGTTATAATTACCTAAAAACTGTGATGTGGTAAGAATTTATTACAAGCCCTTAGTGATATACAACGTTAGTCACTCTTGCTTTAGCTGACTAGTTGGGAGTTGCAGTTTAATGATGACCGGAGGGCCGCGGCTTGGCCAACCCTGCCCTGGTTTCTTTTCATACACTGAAGCTTCCCATGCTTTCCGGGTCAGGTTCCTGCTGAGTCCGTGGCTGAGGCACGGTATCAGTTTCGTGCAGTTGCGCCGCCATGCCCAGCTGCTGTGTGGCAGTCCCCTACCCCGGTACTAGACTAGATGCAGCTGCTGCTGGAGAAGTGACCTCAGGTACATAGGCTTCCCCCTGATGGCGGCCCTGCTGTATCCGGCGTATAAGACGACCCCCCACTTTGGTGCGGATTTTTCGGGTTTAAAAAGTCGTCTTATACGCCGGAAAATACGGTATATATATATATATATATATATATATATATATATATACACACAAACATGTTCTTTAGGAAACTTATTTCTACCTAGTTATTCAAAGAATATTCACAATCACCCCCTCTTTGACGTTTCCCTGGAAGTGTGAATATCTTAACTTAGAAATATCATTTGCAGTTACCTAAAATACCATGGGAGATTGCTGCAAGTTGTGTGACTGGCAAGTTCTGGGGTTGCCTTTTGGGCCCCCAGCTGAGTGTTCTGATATTCGGTTGCCAGATCAAGTTACATCTTAGGGACTGGGGTGCCTGGATTAATTAAGCTCCCCCTTAGTCTACTTACAACCTGGTGCCAGTGCTTTTCATCTGTTTTAGCTCAGTTATTACTGATTATTGAATTCAGATGCTAATCACACTGGTTTCTGAGCTGCCATGTAATGTGATTTTGAATTGGAATTATTTCCAAAAGTGGGATAATAGCCTATAGTAGCAGTTGGGGGGATAATAGCCTCTGGGAAGGGACTGTGGGATAGCAGGTATAGTAGGGAGAGATGGTGCCTATAGTAGCAGTGGGGGGATAATAGCCTCTGGGAAGGGACTGTGGCTGTGGGATTGCAGGTATAGTAGGGAGAGATGGTGCCTATAGTAGCAGTTGGGGGATGATAGCCTCTGGGAAGGGACTGTGGCTGTGGGATAGCAGGTATAGTAGGGAGTGATGGTGCCTATAGTAGCAGTAGGGATAATAGCCTCTGGGAAGGGACTGGGGATGTGGGATAGCAGGTATAGTAGGGAGAGATGGTGCCTATAGTAGCAGTGGGGGGATAATAGCCTCTGGGAAGAGACTGGGGCTGTGGGATAGCAGGTATAGTAGGGAGAGATGGTGCCTATAGTAGCAGTGGGGGGATAATAGCCTCTGGGAAGGGACTGTTGCTGTGGGATTGCAGGTATAGTAGGGAGAGATGGTGCCTATAGTAGCAGTGGGGGGATAATAGCCTCTGGGAAGGGACTGGGGCTGTGGGATAGCAGGTATAGTAGGGAGAGATGGTGCCTATAGTAGCAGTGTGGGGATAATAGCCTCTGGGAAGGGACTGGGGCTGTGGGATAGCAGGTATAGTAGGGAGAGATGGTGCCTATAGTAGCAGTGGGGGGATAATAGCCTCTGGGAAGGGACTGGGGCTGTGGGATAGCAGGTATAGTAGGGAGAGATGGTGCCTATAGTAGCAGTGTGGGGATAATAGCCTCTGGGAAGGGACTGGGGCTGTGGGATAGCAGGTATAGTAGGGAGAGATGGTGCCTATAGTAGCAGTGGGGGGATAATAGCCTCTGGGAAGGGACTGGGGCTGTGGGATAGCAGGTATAGTAGGGAGAGATGGTGCCTATAGTAGCAGTGGGGGGATAATAGCCTCTGGGAAGGGACTGGGGCTGTGGGATAGCAGGTATAGTAGGGAGAGAGATGGTGCCTATAGTAGCAGTGGGATAATAGAGATTATGCCTTTTTGTATGGCATTTTATGGGCACTAATGTCATAGAAAATGTATGTGCCACACCAAGTCTGTCCAGGGTTCAGAGATTAGTAGGTATGCCCTAGGGTAGCACTGAACCTAAATACAGCCCAGGGCTGCTGTACAAGTTTGGGGTTTAGCAGCTCATTGTATGAAAAGTGCATAATTAAGGCACACACAGCTTTTATTCTTTAGGTTTAATTGGCCTTTACATGAAATCATAGTTTTCATGCAGTAACAGGTGCAATTTGCCCTTTAATTGAATGTAATATATTTTTGTTTGGGCAGAAAAAAGCTGCTCCACTAAAGGTACCGAGCAAAAACAATCCATGTAAAGGTCCCCATACACCTTAAGATCGCCAATTGAGCAGATCTTCTCCCGATATCCCCCACCTACGGGTGGGTGATATTGGGAGAATCCAGGCTAAATCGATCATTTGGTTCGATTTCAGTGCAGATATCGGTCGGGCAGGCCCGTCGGTAGTCCCCATACATGGGCCGATTAGCTGCCAAATCGGTATCGGCAGCTAGAATCGGCCAGTGTATGGGGACCTTAACACAATGTTCCGACCTTGGTAGGTAGGAAAAATATATTTCGTTTTCTTCAGGAGAACCCCCCCCCCCCCCAAAAAAAAGAAAATTTCTATTTATCACGAAATAAGGATTTATAGCGAAAACATACTTTATTATATGGACAAAAATTACTTTGATTCAGAAAGCCTCATGTCTCTTGAATGTGCCAATAAAAGAAATGTACAGTTTTATAGAGATTTCTGATGTCTATGGATGAAAAACTCCCGGCAGTAAATGAGCGAATATTCAAAGCATTACAGCAGAATACGGTATATTTTAGATTCCAAAGCCAAAAATTCGGAAACATTAGGTTTGCTCCAGGTACTCATTCTGCCAAATCCCAAATGGGTAACCGTGTCTTTCTACTCCTAATAGCAGTTTGTATAAAAATGTCTGGCAAAGCAGCAAAGCTCAGCTAAATGTAGGGGTTTTATGTCATTTCTGAAAAGTGTCTCAGAGCTGCAATTTACCCCATTCAGTACCTCACTTTCCCACGGGCCAACTGAACAGTTTGATGCCCAATATGCACAGATTTACCAACCTATGTGGGTACAGAGGCACCAAATGAAAATAGTGCAAGTGTTATGATACTGGAGTATATCCGGTAGTAAAATGCTATTGCTATTTGTGAGAGGGTATTCAGCCTTACAGACTCACACACACACAGGAATGTTTGTTATTTGTTGTTTTTATTGATTTTGTTGTTTTGTTAGCGCCTGTCAGCGGGGCCCCTGCTGAGCCTCCCACACCAACCCACTGCAGGGGACTCCGCTGAGCCTCTTTATTTTTGTTTTCTTTTTTGTTTTACATAGTTACATAGGGTTGAAAAAAGACCAGAGTCCATCAAGTTCAACCCATTCAAGTAAACCCAGCACACCTAACCCACACCTACCAATCTATACACTCACATACATAAACTATATATACAACCACTAATACTAACTGTAGATATTAGTATCACAATAGCCTTAAATATTCTGATTGTTCAAGAACTCATCCAGGCCCCTCTTATAGGCATTAACAGAATCTGCCATTACCACATCACTAGGAAGGGCATTCCCCAACCTCACTGCCCTCACCGTGAGAAACCCCCTACGCTGCTTCAAATGGAAGCTCCGTTCCTCTAATCTAAAGGGGGGGCCTCTGGTGCGTTGATTGTTTTTATGGGAAAAAAGAACCCCGCCATCTGCCTATAATCCCCTCTAATGTACTTGTACAGAGTAATCATGTCCCCTCACAAGCGCCTCTTTTCCAGAGAAAACAACCCCAACCTAGACAGTCTGACCTCATAGTTTAACCCTTCCATCCCCTTAACCAGTTTAGTTGCAGTCTCTGCACTCTCTCCAGCTCATTAATATCCCTCTTAAGGACTGGAGCCCAAAACTGCCCCCCATACTCAAGGTGAGGCCTTACCAGGGACCTATAAAGGGGCAAAATTATGTTCTCATCCCTTGAGTCAATGCCCTTTTTATACAAGACAGCACTTTATTTGCTTTAGTAGCCACAGAATGACACTGCCTGGAATTAGACAACTTGTGATCTACAAAAACCCCTAGATCCTTCTCCATTAAGGATACCCCCAACACACTACCATTCAGTAGATAGTTCGCTTTTATATTATTTCTTCCAAAATGCATAACTTTGCACTTATCAACATTGAACCTCATTTTCCAGTTTGCTGCCCAGTTTTCCAATTTTGTCAAATCGCTCTGCAAAGCGGCAGCATCCTGCATGGAACTTATAGTTTTGCACAATTTTGTGTCATCAGCAAAAATAGAAACAGTACTGTCTATGCCCACCTCCAGGTCATTAATAAACAAGTTAAAAAGCAAAAGACCAAGGACTGACCCCTGCGGTACTCCACTAACCACACTGGTCCAATTAGAAAATGTTCTATTTACCACCACTCTTTGTACTCTATCCTTCAGCCAGTTCTCTATCCAATTACAAATATTATGTTCTAGGCCAATATTCCTTAATTTGATCATTAACCTTCTGTGAGGTACTGTATCAAACGCTTTAGCAAAGTCCAAGTAGATGACATCAACTGCCATTCCAGCATCGAGGTTCCTACTCACCTCCTCATAAAAGGCGACTAAATTAGTCTGGCAAGATCTGTTACGCATAAAACCATGCTGGCACAAACTAATAGTATAGTGAACTGCAATGTGTTCAAGTACCCTATCCCTTATTACCCCTTCCAAAAGTTTTCCTACTACTGATGTCAGACTAACAGGCCTATAGTTTTCAGGTTGAGAACGGGATCCCTTTTTAAATAACGGCACCACATTAGCAATCCGCCAGTCTCTCGGCACCATGCAGTTTTCTCCTAACAGGAGCACCGGCTGGGGGTTTCAGATAAGCGATTACAATCACTGGGGGGTGATTGTGCAGGTAAACTGAGCTGCGTAAGGGAGCGGATCCGCTTTTTTCAGCCCGCAGAGATAACGTAGTCCGAGAGAAGCGGAGGAAACGCTCCCTGTGCCCATGGCCATAGGCTGATCCCAGATCCCGCCCTCCATATTTTTGTGGCGCCGCTCTGAATGCTCCAATTTTCCCACTGACTTTGACAGGGAAGTTTTTCAACCTGCTGCTAATCTTACAGCTTTGAGGCTATACTCACAAACCTGAATCACATAGTCATGGGGTCAACCTGAATGAAAAGATGATATTTGTATGATGCCCAAAAGTGGGTGGGGCTACAAATAGCCAATCAGATTTCACCCATTAACTTTTAATTGGGGAATTTCACCTGCTGCCATTTTCATAGTATTAACGCAAAGGTGCCCAAACTCTTCACGGTTGGCCACTGGGGGACTGCCAGTCAAGGTTGTAGTAAAAGCGGATAGAGCCACCAACAGCGGATTTCATCCATTGAATTTCTTTGTTGTACATGTATGACGCTCCCATTCTCACACTATTTACACCAGGTTTCCAGTCACTGGGTGACTACATATTCCAGGTTAGAAAAGTCGCCCAAGCCACCAACAGCCAATGACATGTTTTTCATTGATTTTAGTGGGTACATTTTAACTGCTGCCAACCTTACACCTTTAATGTCAGGCTCCCCAAGCTTTGCACATTGTGTTACTGGGTGGCCACGTATCAAGTAGAAAAGTGGGCGAGGCAAACAGACAGATTTTAACTATTGACTTCCGGGGGGAAGGGAGGAATTCAGCTTGCTGCAGTTCTACGCTTTAAAAAGTTGGCCGAGCCACCAACAATCAATCAGATAAACCCCATTAAATTTCATTGGTTTAAATTTAAAATGATGCCATTCTCACGCTATTTACGCCAAGGTCCCCAATCTTTTGACAATTGGTTACTGGGTGATTTCGACTCAGGGTTAGAAAACTGGCCACACCCAGGCCTGTACTGGGTTTCAGAATCAGACCTGGCTTTTCAGGTACAGAGAGGCCCAAACAGCCCAATAAATAGTGACTGTCTATGGCACCTTACAGCAGCCCCTCTGGCATTTGCCAGAATTTACAGATTGCCAGTCCGGGCATAGGCCCACCCACCAACCTCCAATCACAATTCACCTTTTAGTCAAACAATGACTTTCAGTGGGGAAATTGAAACTGCTGCCATTCTGACACTATTAAAACCAGGGGCCCCAACATTTGCACAGTGTCCTTGACTTGGGACAAGGACAGGTATTCTAACCATAGTCCATGTTCCTTCTAAGCTGTTTCATCCACAAGTTGGCACCGAGGCCATGGGTACATGGCAAAAAACTAATGGGAATGTTGTTACTGTGCATATTTAGTGCCCCAGCCGTTCCCTTATGAATAATACCTCCCAACATTTGAAAAGTAGAAAGAGGGACAAAAACAGCTACCGCGTGTAGGGCGGCAAAATATGTCCAGGCCCCGCCCACTTTATGGTCACACCCCAAACAAAAAGCCCAATTTAAGAAAACTACAACTGAAAAGCATAAGATGCACAAAGTGCGCCAGAAGACAGACATGGTGGCCCCAATCAGTTTAGGACATATTGTGGCCTTCATATTGTGGGTTTCATTACGTAGTGTGGCACCTCCATATCATGACTCAGTGCGGCACGAGGCATCTCTAAACAATTCGAAACTGCATGAAGTCACAGCGCTTTCTATATTGAAAAAATGACCCCTTTATAGACCATTCAATTCTGTAAACTGTCTTTGCTGAAATCAATTGCACTTATTTACTATTTGTTCACATAGCTTCAGCACTTCTCCGCTGCCCATACTACTTTTCCCCCCCTCATCTTTTTGACTCCTCCCCTCAGTCTGGGTCCTGCCATTCCTCTTTAGTTTATATGTCTCTTCCCTCCACTTGTAATGGTGTAAGTCTTTCTTCAAGCACCTTCATACACTGGGCTTTGTATCATTCTATCCAGCCTCCTTTCCCTGGCTTTGTTCCCTCTCACATCCTCCTCCCCGAGCTTTGCCGAAACAGAGCGTTTAAGAAAATTGCATTGCTTCAATAACGATTTAAATCATTAACTGAGAAAGCACAAACACTAAAAAGCCATCGCTGGAACAGAAGGAGAACTGAGCCCGGCCAGAGACGATTGTACGCAATAAAGTTCCCGGCTCTCTGCTCTCTTCCCCGTGACGTCACATTCTCGTCTCGTGAGATAGAGCGCCACAGTTTCTGCACCGCATTCACCTTAAAGTTATAATGGAACTTCTCGCTGCAGAAACTGTTGCGGCGCTCCCTCTCCAGAGACGATGAGACGGTGAAGAGAGCAGGGAACTTTAAATCTGAAATAGAGGGGCAATTAAGGCAAAGCGGGACGTGTAAAAATGAATCCGGGACAGCTGGACAGAGTGTAAAAATCGGGACTGTCCCGTGTAAAGCAAATAAATGGGGTTATTGCAGAATGATGTAGCCATGGTGAAACCAATGTGCTGCTTGCCCAGACCAATACATTGGGTGTATGTAGGAATGGGCATGGGCTGGGGTAAGAGCAAGGGTGTTAGGGGCTTTGATTTGCAGGAAGGTATGTTCCGCCTCTGAAGAAGGGAAACAAAATAGGAAAATCAGTTACCGAGTAAAGAAGAAATGAAATGGTTCTCTAATGAAAATATTATGTATTCATTTAATGCAACCTTTGTTTAACCAACATCTACCTTCCAAAGCTTCCATAAAACTCAAGTACAGTATTTGTTTGGTCAGGTTGTTAAGGAGCTTTCTGATATAATTATATTAATATGAATTATTCATCATATGAAAAATTGGGTATAAGTAACCTTTGAAACTATGTTAATGGTTCATTTAAAGAACCCACATTTCCCAGAACTCTGTCATGAGCAGCAGGGATATCAAAAATGTAACCGCACGCTCCAATAGTAAAAAGTAAATTTATTAAGCACAAAAATCAAAATAAGCAAAAAATAAGCACAAAAAGAAATAAGTACATAAGCCCAACACATTTCGACCTTTATAGGGTCTTCATCAGGGGATAGAAAATCAAAAAGGGGCAGAAAGAGATAATACTGCAGATTATATACCCTCATGTCCTAACGGAGTCATCTCGCCATTAGAAGCACAGACAGCGCCTGACGCGGCTCAGTTGGATGTGCGTATGTGTGCCAGTTCTCTGGAATGCAACTGCGTTCCAATACATCATTTAATGTTACAGATAACTGCGTTTCAGGGTATCGTGTAACACTGCAGATAGCAAATAACGGATATCTTTGAGGACAGACATGGCACAGCACAAATATAAAAACAGGACAAAATCGGCTCCCAGTAATAATACAGAAAGTACTTAATATTGCCCATGTGGTTGCTATGGCTGTTTTTAGCAACCATCTTTAATATATTGAGCAAGGTAAGTATCATTCCATATATATATATATATAATACTAGGCAATTTCAATCTCCAAGGGAGGCCTGAAGACGGACTCAAAAGCCATTTGAAATAAAGGGGAAAAAAAGTTTTTTTTTTTACCATATATCAATTAGCAGCAAACCTAATCTGTGCCTTAAAGCAACAACACACAACAAGCAAGTATCTGGATACTGGATAATTTTAGATAATTCTTTTGGGGAACACTAAGCCAGCAGGCACATTTCTGTACTATAGGCTAACAACATCAGCACATCAATTTGTCACAGAGCTACAGGGTCGGACTGGGATTTCTGACCTGCTCATATTGCTAAGCAGAAATGATGTACATGGAGCGGTTGTTATGGTGTGTGAGTACAGGAGTAGGGGATCTGGCCACACACATACATGGTTACATTGCACACACCTGGATCACTAGATCCAGCACAATTGCACTGTCTCTTCTCCTCTGGAACATGTAAAGGTCCCTTCGAGAAGATATCAAAACAATATTAGGGGAATGGGCAGTAACCGAGAAGGGAATAAACCTTCAGTGCTTTGTACATTCTTGATGCTGTGAGTTATACTTTCCTTTTTTAATAATGTCTCATGCTTAGGGGCACATTTACTTACCCACGAACGGGCCTAATGTGTCCGATTGCGTTTTTTTCGTAATGATCGGTATTTGGTAATTTTTCGCAAAATTATCGTGACTTTTTCGTTGCCATTCCGAATGTTGCGCTAAATCTGGCAATTTTTTTCGTAGCGTTAAAACTTGCGCGAAAAGTCGCGCCTTTTTCGTAGCCATTCCGAAAGTTGCGCAAAATGTTGCGATTTTTTCGTAGCGTTCGGATTCATTCAAGCTTCAGTATGGTGACTTTTCTTGGGCCAGGTTGGAGCTGCAGGGTGCCATTGAGTCCTATGGGAGACTTTCCTTGGGCCAGGTTGGAGCTGCAGAGTGCCATTGAGCCCTATGGGAGACTTTCCTTGGGCCAGGTTGGAGCTGCAGAGTGCCATTGAGCCCTATGGGAGACTTTCCTTGGGCCGGGTTGGAGCTGCAGAGTGCCATTGAGCCCTATGGGAGACTTTCCTTGGGCCGGGTTGGAGCTGCAGAGTGCCATTGAGTCCTATGGGAGGCTTCCAAAATCATGCTAAGTCTGAAAGTTTCGCCCGCCGCTTACGAGCGCTCAATACGAAAAAGTCACAACAAGATACGAGCGAATCGTAATGGCTACGAAAAACTCGCGGTTTTTCGCGAAAATCGTATTGGTAACGAAAAAGTCGCGACAATTTCCGAAAAGTCGTAAAGCCGCCGAAAAAATCACAAAAAATACGAAAAAGTCGCAAAATGTTCGTTTTCCAATCGCAATTTTTCCAATTCGGATTCGGATTCGAATTCGTGTCTTTGTAAATCAGCCCCTTAGTGTGCTCCTGCTGTATTGTGTTATATATTATTTATATATTGTTGATAAATATTGTCATGTTTTTGTTCAAGTTATTCAGACAGCTAGCTAGTGATTTCTCAGGAAGAGTGATTTTCAGGAAAATAATACCTAATCCAGTATTATTTTAGGTGAGCTAAGTGGCACAATGACGTCTCTGAGCCCCAGTACACTGTTTGTAATGATACCGCTAAGCACAATCCATAAGGTTAAAACATATATAACAGGAATGACATTTATCAGCCGGCCACAACCATGTTGATAAATATCACCGCCCTTTCAAATCAGTTTTGAAGTTGTTCTAGTGCAGCTGGTTAATAATACATGAAAGTCTCTACAGAGATCTCACCAAGTTTCCCTTTTTAACTGATTTCAGTCAACATGGAAATGGTGATAGGGTTTTGTTTGTGCTAATATTTTCTCAAACCAACATACAAACCAGACTGATACCAGTATGAAACTTTCATCTCACACTTTCTAGAACTCTCTGCCAATCCTGAACAGCTCCTTTTTACTCACTAGGGTCAGGGGGTATCAGAAACATATATGTAACTTGGCAACAGTGCATTTACACAGTCATTTAGAGATTTGCCTTCATTATGTAAGGTACAGTAGGCTCAGCAAAGCTAACTGGGCATCGACTGCAGTGTGTTACTGCATTGGGACAAAGTTGAATTTCCCACAGCTTTGTTTTTGATATCCAAACCCGTGGCCTCTATAAATTTTAAAATAAGTGCAACTGCTGTATAATGGATGCAGTGGAGAACGTACGGCAGGATGTGCGCAATTTATGTAACTTCGGCAAAATACCTAGAAACTTACAGAACTTGCGTATTTAGCAAGAACACAGAAAGCTTGAGAGCGGCAGGCAGGGGCAAATTCCACTGACCACCAATAAATAAAAAAAACTTAAGGTAAAGTTAATTGTCCCCCAATAAACTGACTGACTTATTCGCATATAAATTATTCATTCTATCTATTTATATGAACTGCTTTTTACAGAGTAACTTCTGCTGTGTATATGGGGATGTATTTCACTGAATTATATCAGTATCTCCTGTATGAATTGCGCTTGCGCAATTTGCGTAACTTGTGCAAAAACTTCTGTTACTTTCAATGAAACTTGCATAACTTATATATTAACTTCACTAATCCCCCAATTATCAGACTGACTTATTAGTGCATTTTCTAAAATATTTTTTTTTAACTGCTTTTACTATTACTGACTTGTTTTTGAGCCCCACGGCAAGGTCATTGGGCCCCTAAACTTACGCAGTGTATGTAACTTATGCAGGACCGGGTTTGTGGCGAGGAGCGACATGCTGCCCGGCAGGGAATGGGGACGGCTCTGGTTGCCCTAAACAGGAATCGAGTGTTAATTAAAATAAAATGAATTTAATTAATACTCGATTCTTGGTAGGTGTGCCAATAAATTGTGTCTCTCTTAATAAAAATACCCCTGTAAACTAAACATTGTGCCCCCGTTAAGACACTATAGTGCCAGGTTCTATTTTTTTCTAGTATCTCACAATAGAGTATTATGGGTTAAATGGAGGTTAGCATTGATGGCATCTCCCAACATAGCATTACTAGCCTCCACGCCCATGTTTGCACCCCCTAAATACCACCCCCATTTTACAAAATTTGTCAGGTTCTGTAAAGTTTGAACACATTTCTGAGGGTTTGGGGCTCTTGTTTTATGTGTTATTACAGTTTTACAGGTGAAATTGCCCTTTAAGATGCAAGTCTCCATTTCCCCAAGAGACCTGTTTAGCTTATTAGTTACAATTGTATCTCAGTGCAGGGGGTGAGTATTCTGGGCTCTGCCAAAAGCCACTTATCTAATTAAGTTTGAGAAACTGTGTATGAGGGACTTTTCAATAAGAATCCAGGACTGGGGCTGAGCTGTTAAAATCGGGGCTGTGGGGAGGTAGGTACTAGGCGCGCCAGACTTATGCCCGGTGACTGGATGCAAACGCTGTTTTGAATGCACCCTCCAAAAGTGCCATAACTTCCAACTGATGTATCAAAATACAAGCTCAGTTGCACCTGCTCTGACATATTGGGCACATCGTCTTCCAGAACTGAACTTGTATAAATGGCCCTTTGCCCGATAGATCACAGGTGAGTAACTGCTCCGAAAAGACTTTCCCCTGGCAACAATAGAAGTCGCCGGTGGAAAGGCCTTTGCGTCGCTTCGGTAATCTGAAGTCGCGTAAAGTTCCTTCCTGCAGGCCACTTTGCGCTATGTGAACGCAAAACGCAAATAAATAAAATTTCACCCCGCCCACTGATGTCCACTTGGAGCTAAATTTGCCAGCAGTGCTGATGTGGAGGTTTCTGTCCATTTGGTGATCAACTCAATAGCCAATAGTATGGTCCAAATGGGCCCTAATGGGGTTGTCACATTTACACAGTGCTTTCAAAGGATAATACCAGTGATCCCCAACCAGTGGCTCTGGGGCAACATGTTGCTCCCCAACCCCTTGGATGTTGCTCCCAGCGGCCTCAAAGCAGGCATTTAGTATAACAAGTATAATGCCAAGCAGAGCCTTCTACCAGTCCACATAGGGCAGTGGTTCCCAACCTTCCTAATGCCGTGACCCTTTAATACAGTTCCTCATGTTGTGGTGACCCCCAACCATAAAATGATTCCTAAGGCCATTGGAAATATGTGTTTTCCGATGGTCTTAGGTGACCCCAGTGAAAGGGTCAAACAATTGACCCTGAAATCGTGGAGTTGTCTTGAGAGGAAACTTCTCACAATTAAGCTGTCCATACACGCACCGGTAATATTGTATGAAACCTCATTTCGTACGATATTCGGTGCGTGTATGGCAAGTCGGCGAGTCGACCGATATCGCAGGAGGCTGCTAATATTGGTCGACTCGCCGATCGGGCCAGTTAAAAGATTTTGATCGGGCGCCATAGAAGGCGCCTACCCAAAATCTGCCTTCAACGCTGAATTGGCAGAAGGAGGTAGAAATCCTATTGTTTCTACCTCCTTATCTGCCGTTTCAGCCCTGAAGGTTAGTGGCGGATTGCAAATCACCACGTTTGTGGCCACCTTAAGAATCTTTTTAATTGGGCTTATTGTTACTATGGTATCTCTTATCTGGAAATCTGATATCCGCGAAACTCTGAATTAATAATCAAATAATTCCTTTTTTAAAAAATTTTCCCTGTAGTAATAAGACAGTATGTATTTGATTCTAACTAAGTGCATGAGTCCATATTGGTGGCAATTAGGGTTATTTCAATGTTTATTTATTTGTTATTACCTTTGAGGCATATAGAGCTAAATTGCAGAAAAAGCCAGTGTTCAGAAAAACCCAGATCCCCAGCAGCCTGGATAATAGATTATATATATGTGTTTACATTTTGTTATTGGTTCCCCATCTTGCAATGGATAGAAGTTAAAAAATGCTGTTTCTCTCCATGAATACTCAGCTTAGGGCCAGTTATAGGATATACTGTATGGCACAAAGGACAAATGCAATTGGCCCCCAGCATCCCAGGATCAACCTTTCCTTTAAAGTGATAGGGACCTCAGATTGTAAGCTCTTCTGGGGCAGGGACTGATAGTAATGTGATAGGGACTTTAGACTGTAAGCTCCACTGGGGCAGGGACTGATGGGAATGTGATAGGGACCTTAGATTGTAAGCTCCACTGGGGCAGGGACTGATGGGAATGTGATAGGGATCTTAGATTGTAAGCTCCCCTGGGGCAGGGACAGATGGGAATGGGATAGGGACCTTAGATTGTAATCTCACTGGGGCAGGGACTGATGGGAATGTGATAGGGACCTTAGACTGTAAGCTCCACTGGGGCAGGGACTGATGGGAATGTGATAGGGACCTTAGACTGTAAGCTCACTGGGGCAGGGACTGATGGGAATGTGATAGAGACCTTAGATTGTAAGCTCTACTGGGGCAGGGACTGATGGAAATGTGATAGGGACCTTAGACTGTAAGCTCCACTGTGGCAGGGACTGATGGGAATTTGATAGGGACTTTAGATTGTAAGCTCCACTGGGGCAGGGACTGATGGGAATGTGATAGGGACGTTAGATTGTAAGCTCCACTGGGGCAGGGACTGATGGGAATGTGATAGGGACGTTAGATTGTAAGCTCACTGGGGCAGGGACTGATGGGAATGTGATAGGGACCTTAGACTGTAAGCTCACTGGGACAGGGACTGATGGGAATGGTATAGGGACCTTAGATTGTAAGCTCACTGGGGCAGGGACTGATGGGAATGTGATAGGGACCTTAGATTGTAAGCTCACTGGGACAGGGACTGATGGGAATGGTATAGGGACCTTAGATTGTAAGCTCACTGGGGCAGGGACTGATGGGAATGTGATAGGGACCTTAGATTGTAAGCTCCACTGGGGCAGGGACTGATGGGAATGTGATAGGGACCTTAGATTGTAAGCTCCACTGGGACAGGGACTGATGGGAATGGTATAGGGACCTTAGATTGTAAGCTCACTGGGACAGGGACTGATGGGAATGTGATAGGGACCTTAGACTGTAAAGGTGGCCATACACGGACCGATTTTTTACTTACAAACGACCGATTCCCGAACGATCCGATGCTATCGTTAAGTTATCGTATAGTTGGTGGTGTACGAACGATCGTCGGCCCACTAAACGAGCCGACATTATCGTCCCCAAAATCGATCGGCCAGGTTTAAAAATTTTAGTCGTTTAACGATAAAATCTGCCAGTTGGTGTGAGTGTCAGACATTTGTCTTTCAACGATTGTTCTCTGCGCATGTCACGATTGCCAGCAGCGGAAGTCAACGACATTCGATCGTACGTAGATGTACGATCGTACGTATTTTACGATAATGATGCGACAAAATCTTTCCCGAATTATCGTTGCCCGTGGATGGCATATCGTATGGGAACTCGATCGCCATACGATCGTTTGTCGATATAATCGTTCATCGCACAACGAGCGAAATTGCCTCGTGTATGGCCACCTTAAGCTCCCCTGGGGCAGGGACTGATGGGAATGGTATAGGGACCTTAGATTGTAAGCTCCACTGGGGCAGGGACTGATGGGAATGTGATAGGGACCTTAGACTGTAAGCTCACTGGGGCAGGGACTGATGGGAATATGATAGGGACCTTAGATTGTAAGCTCCACTGCGGAGTACTGTGGTCTGAAATAATGGATTTTAACTAATTAAAGTAGTTCAGCATTCAAAAATTTAAAATTGAAAATGCTTTATGGGTATTATCCAGAAATCTGTAGAAAGCTCTAAAATATGGTGTTGCCATTTCCAATAGAGTGAAACTGTGGCTGAACCCTGTGCTTTGCGCGTTACCCCTATTCTCACATAAAGCTATAACGATATTTGTTTGTGATCATTTATATTTGTAGTCAGACACCCCTAGGTGGCCCCTTGGATCCCATTAGGTGGAGGCACCACACAGTTAGGTACCTGGTTTCCCAGCTGCTCCCACCAATACTAGGGCTGATTATCCTTTGTACCTGATGGGCAGCTGGTAGGTGCCCTGTGTGTGCCAGGGTGAGTTCCTGCATTAGAGCATATTCCTGGGAAAGGATTGCATTCACTCAAGAATAATATTTAATGTCACTGTTAGTTTTACTTTCCCTTTAACTAATTGAGATGCAGGCAGGTAGGATGGATGGAGATCTGTCTGTACAGCAGAGCCCTCTCACCTGGAAGCCCCTCCCAGTGGGGAGTGGCAGGGAATGGAAGGGCTTTATTGATGAGCTGCTTATTCTCAGCCTGATGATCTGATCTGGCCTGGGGCTGTGAGGGTCTCTAATCTGTCAGTAACTGCTTTGCCTCCTGCAACGCCCAGCCTCATTCCCCGCCCAGTCCCAGCTTGACTCCGCCCCTCTCAACACCACCCACCTAGCCTCCTGCAATGCCCTGCCTCGACCCTGCCCCCTCCCAGTCTACCTTGACTGTGCCCCCGTACTGCCCTGCCTCCCAGGAATATCCGTAGGAATGTGTTTGTGTCAACTAAAAACATCTGTGCTACTTATTGTTATGGGGAATCCGTGCCCAACACCTCCTAGTGACTTTGCCCTACAGTTAGGCGACCTGCAGAGGTTTCCTTCCCACAGAGCAATGCTTCATCCAAGAACAATAGAGATTTTTGTTGAGGTGAGTGTGTGCCGAGGCTCGGTGCGTTGCCTGCGGCACTTAATTCAGGCTTGAGAGCATTACCTGGCAATGGCCGTAACTGATTAACAGCTCCTGGTTGCAGGCCCAGATTTGTGGCGAGGCCTCAAAGGCCCAGGCCTAGGGCGGCACAAATCTATGGGCAGCGTGCCGCCCAAGTCTCACTGGAATTTTGCTCCCATGGGGAGAAACCATCAAGCAGATAATGGGTTTGTCTGCCATACAAGCTAATGATACAGGGCTGGGTATTACATTGTGCTGCAGAATGCACTGGTTTCTCCAATGAATACCTGAATTAGTTACTAATTAGCCTTATAATGTGACATTTATATTATATATATATATATATACAGTATATCTAAAAGCAGCCCTGGGGATGTGCAGACAAGAATATGGGGGGATACTGGGGCATTTTTGTGGGAGCAGATTTTCCCTGCTAAAGGCCCTCGGGCAAATAAAGAAGCCCAAAATGCATTTCTGGCCTAGTTCTTTGCTAAGCTGTAATTCTCATTTAATTGCTTCTCAACATACAAGTTACCTTTATATGTTAGGAGAAACAAAAGCTCACTGCTCATCACTTTGTTTTACAGGGGCAAGCAGAAGAGTGAGCTATGGAGTTCCATGGACAACAAACGAGGCACAAAGAAGGTCCAGCCAATGGCGGCCGCGATCCCAAGACAATTGTTTCTGAATCTGAGTTCGCCCCTACCCCGATGCTCACATGGTTGAGAGTATGAGGTCACTCTGTAATGGCTGTGGGAATGGCACAATAGCTAATTCTCAAGCTATAGATAATGGCGACACAAGAACTTTAGCTGAAGGCACCGGCCATGGTGGCGACTCCAACACCAACAACAAGATCTGCACAACGATAATCAGATAAACTCTTCTAAGCTTGTCTACTTTTTACCTCCTCGAAACAACGGACCTGTATAATGACGTCCCGTTTCACGATGGCCGTGGGCAACTCCTCGACCTGGAAACTTTTGTCTTCCTTGCAAAAGATGGGCTCCTTCAAGAAACTGAAGCCATCTGTTCTGCAGGGAAGATGCTAATAATATAAGTGATAATGAGACGGATGTTTAGAAGTGTAAGCCCAGCAGAATGTCTTTATCAAAGTCCATGCAGGACGGATATAATTTAGCTAGCTGGTCACAGTCTGACGGATCAGATGCCGAGGAAACAGATAATGCCTTCTTGAGAAGTACTCATTGATCTCGCAGCGCCTGCCGCGCCTATGGATCTGCCCGTATTAATGAGCTGAGTCTCAATGCGGTGAGGGAAGAGAAACAAGAAGAGGGAAGAATAAAGGTGGTCACACATGTACCAATAGAGATCTTTTATGCAACTACTGGTCGCAGGAAACATCGTTCATTCTGTCCACTAACGTTCAGGTCTGAATCGTCAGATATGGAGGCAGAAACCATAGGGATTCCACCTCCACCTGACGATTCAGCCCTAAAGGCAGATTTTACTCGGGCGTGGTCTTTTGAGCCGCCCAATCGCTGAGTCACATTGATTCCTCCCTGCAAACATAAAGCATTTAATGTACCTTTTTCAGGAGTAATGTAAAGTCTATTTTACCTTGAAACAACACTACTTTATATAATGCTACACATTGATTTGTAGGTGTCAGTAGAATATTTTCTGCCAGCGCTGACTTTTTAATTTCTGATAATGTTGATGCTTTTTTTTTTATTATTAGCTGTAGCAGAAAGTTAGTTAGGTAGCTGTGTCCAATTGTCAACAAATACGATTCTTTCCCACTATTTGAATGGGATTATTTATTATTCAGTTAATCTAAAGCAGGAGTTTGTAATTGTTAGGGTGTGTGTGTAACGGTGCTGCTCTATCCCATCCCAAGAAAGGGAGCATCAACATATAACGCAGCTAGAATTGTACAATGGGAGGTGCGGCTTTTGCTGTGCTGCTGCCCTCTTGTGGTCAGTATAGGCAACAGGGATCGTTGTAGTATTTATTCATTGATCCATTCGCGTTTTTTTACCCCAGAGGAATGTTTCCCACAGCCGTCGTGATGTGTTCCTGGGAGCAGCTCTCTAAAATCTAAAGGCTAAATGTATTTTGTTCAGAAATAGGGCCCTAGAAGGAAGACATAGTTAATGTAAGATTATACTTTACCTTTTCAGCATATTTGGATTTATACATGTGAAGTGAAATCTTTGCTGTGGAACATTACTTTAATTTGGCATCCATGGGCCCCTGCAGGCCAAGTTGACAGCTTATTTGCCCATGTATGGGGCCCTGGGAAGGCCCGGTCTGACAGATATCTGAATGATTTTCAGAAAAGTAGAAATCTAGTGGGCTTGAAAATCAAGTTTTACGAGAACTGTTTTGGTCTATTAATTTGGTCCTCGCCCCAGTGGGTCTCCATAGGCCCAGAATGTGATTTTTTTAATTGGTCATAGGGCTTATGCTCAGAGCAGCCTGATTTAGCCCAGCACATCTGTAGCCAAATCATGCAGACATACATTCATTTGGCAAGTGTGTCAAAGTGTATGGCTAGCTTAAGGTCCCCATACACGGGCCGATAGTAGCTGCCGATATCGGTCCCTTGGACCGATTCGGCAGCTAATTGGTCCGTGTATGGGCACTCCCGACTAGCCTGCCCGACTGATATCTGGCCTCAAATTGGCCATATCTCGATTGGGCAGGTTAGAAAATCTGGTCGGATCGGGGACCGCATCGGTTCGTTGATGCGGTCCCCGAACCGACTGCCCCATTGCCGCAATATAATCCGATCGTTTGGCTCCAGGGCCAAACAATCGGATTATTTTTTTTTTTTACTACAAGCTCCCCGATATTGCTCACCCGTAGGTGGGGATATCGGGGGAAGATCCGCTCGCTTGGCGATCTCGCCAAGCAAGCGGATCTTACAGTGTATGGGGACCTTTACTCTAAAACTGGGCCATAGATAGGGTTCTGTCCCTGTGATTAAAGAGTATCTCATGCAGTGAAAGCAGTGTGGGTGTTGCCACCTTTGAGCAAATATCTAGACTACACTAATATTTAGGATAAACACTTCAGCGGTAAGGGTTAAAAATATAGACTTAAGAGGGTCTATATTAGGACTTTCTGGATAGTAAGTTTTCCAGATAAAAGATCCCATTGCTGTAGTTGATTAGGTTACATAGTTATATAGGGTTGAAAAAAGACCACAGTCCATCAAGTTCAACCCATCCAAGTAAACCCAGCACGCCCACAACCCACACCTACCAATCTATACACTCACATACATAAACTATAAATACAACCACTTGTACTAACTGTAGATATTAGTATCACAATAGCCTTGGATATTCTGCTTGTTCAAAAACTCATCCAGGCCCCTCTTATAGGCATTAACAGAATCTGCCATTACCACATGTCTAGGAAGGGCATTCCACAATCTCACTGCCCTCACCGTTAGAAACCCCCTACGCTGCTTCAAATGGAAGCTCCGTTCCTCTAATCTAAAGGGGGGGCCTCTGGTGCGCTGATTGTTTTATGGGTAAAAAGAACCCCCCCCTATCTGCCTATAATCCCCTCTAATGTACTTTTACAGAGTAATTATGTCCCCTCGCAAGCGCCTCTTTTCCAGAGAAAACAACCCCAACAGGTGGGCGATATTGGGAGAATCCAGGCTAAATCGATCCCTGGGGCCAAATGATCTAATTATAATGACGGGTATAGGCAAAGTCGTTTCCGATCCGACTAGATTTTTAAACCTGCCCCATTGATATCTGGCTGATTTCAGGCTAGATATCGGTCGGGCAGGCCCGTCGGTAGTGCCCATACATGGGCCGATTGGTCCAGGTACTCATTCTGCCGAATCCCAAATGGGTAACCGTGTCTTTCTACTCCTAATAGCAGTTTTAAAAAAAATATCTGGCAAAGCAGCAAAGCTCAGCTAAATGTAGGGGTTTTATGTCATTTGTGCAAAGTGTCTCAGAGCTGCAATTTACCTCATTCAATAGCTGACTTTCCCACTGGGCCAACTGAACAGTTTAATGCCCAATATGCACAGATTTACCAACCTATGTGGGGTAGAGAGGCACCAAACGAAAATAGTGCAAGTGTTGTGATACTGGAGTATATCCGGTAGTAAAATGCTATTGCTATTTGTGAGACGGTATTCAGCCTTACAGACTCACACACACACAGGAATGTTTGTTATTTGTTGATTTTATTGATTTTGTTGCCGCCTGTCAGCGGGGCCCCTGCTGAGCCTCCCACACCAACCCACTGCAGGGGACTCCGCTTAGCCTATTTTTTTTGTTTGTTTTGTTCTTTTCGTTGTTTTTTTGTGTTTTTGTTGTTTTCATTGATTTCATTGTGGCCTGTGAGCGGGGCCCCTGCTGAGCCTCCCACACCAACCCACTGCAGGGGACTCCACTGAGCCTGTTGATTTTTTTTTTGTTTGTTTTCTTTGTTGTTTTGTTTGGTTTTGTTGATTTTTGTGTCTTTGTAATTTTTAAAAATTTTTTGTTGTTTTTATTGATTTTGTTGGCGCCTGTCAGCGGGGCCCCCTGCTGAGCCTCCCACACCAACCCACTGCAGGGGACTCCGCTGAGCCTCTTGTTTTTTTTGTGTTTGGTTTTTTTGTTGTTTTTAATCATTTTGGTTTTTTTTAGGCGTCTGTCAGTGGGGCCCCTACTGAGCCTCCCACACCAACCCACTACAGGGGACTCCGCTGAGCCTCTTGTGTTTTTTTTTTGTTGTTTTCGTTATTTTCATTGATTTTTGTTGTCGCCTGTGAGCGGGGGGCCCCTGCTGAGCCTCCCACACCAACCCACTGCAGGAGACGCCGCTGAGCCTCTTGATTTTTTTAAAAATTTTCTAACCTAACCTTTTTTCTTTTTCTTTTTTTATTTTAATTTCCTAACTAATTTTTGTTGTTGTTTTTATTGTTTTTTTGTTGTTTGTTTTTGTTGGATTTTTGTTATTTTTTATTGGTTTTGTGGGCCCTTGTCAGCGGGGCCCCTGCTGAGCCTCCCACACCAACCCACTGCAGGGGACTCCGCTGAGGCTCTTGATTTTTTTTTTTTTAAATTTCTAATCTAACCTATTTTTTTGTTTGTTTTTAATTTCCTAACCTATTTTGTTTGGATTTTGTTTTTTTAATTTTTTTTTTTTTAATTTTTTTTTTGTTTTGTTTATTTAATTTTTTTTTGTTTTTATATCCTAACTAGCCTATGGGAGATACATCATATATTCGTCCCTAGAGACCTAATAAAGAAATAGAATTAGAAACCTTGGAATGCCGTGTAACATATAGACTAACACACGTTTTTTTTTTATTTTTTATTTTTTTTTTTTATACTTACCTATCCTATGGGAGATACGTCATATATTCGTCCCTAGAGACCTAATAAAAAAAATAGAAGAAGAAAAAGAAAAATGACATTATTAGCTTTGGAAACCTTTGAATGCTGTGTAACATACAGACTAACACACGCAAAGGACAATGATACAAATTATTTTATCTTTTGCACTCCCACACTAGCAATGGTTAATAGAAACCATATCTTAGTTGTTGTAAATTGGTTGGTGGAATTTTTTGTGTGTTTTTTTTCAATGTTTGGTTTTCACAGAAGTTTATACACTTTAAAAAATCCCTTACCTGAACCCCCCAACCGATGCTCCTTTTAGGAGAAAACTGCACCTGCCCAGGGTAAATGCAGGCGAGCGATCCTCTTCCTTCCTTTTGCTTTAGCAACGATCACGGGGCCCGCAAATACGCAGTTGAGCAAAAAGCCGGCGTTTTTGTTATAATTCAGCTTTTCACCCAGAGCGATGGAGGAAGAGGATGGCTCCCTTGCATACACTCCCCCCGGTGCAGTTTTCTCCTAACAGGAGCACCGGCTGGGGGTTTCAGATAAGCGATTACAATCACTGGGGGATAATTGTGCAGGTAAACTGAGCTGCATAAGGGAGCGGATCCGCTTTTCTCAGGCTGCAGAGATACCGTAGGCCGAGAGAAGCGGAGAAAATGCTCCCTGTGCCCATGGCCATAGGCTGATGTCCCATGGGGAGATTATTCGGCCGCAGTTAATCTCTGCTACCCTGATAGCGACTCCTCCCTCAAATGCCTTTCCGCCCCCAATAAAGTGAATCGCCGTTGGAAAGGCATACGCATCTCTAAGTCGCCCTAAAATTCCTCACCCACGCCTTATCATCTATTACTGATGATAAACTAATAATAAGCCCATCATTAACTACTGATGCAATGCCTGCAACACCCCCTGAACCGCTAAGTAACCTATACACATAGACCCTGATCTAGCAGCTCATTTAGTCACAAATAGTTATATCTGTTGTTTCCTACTTACGTATACGAGTATCTCCGTTTCGGCAGAATTTTCAGCCTAAGAAGGAAAACAAAAAACATTAGTTTTTAATACAAATAAACAAACCGTGCCAGCAAGTGTGAGGCGGCTGCAACTGTTACACGTTTATCTCTACATCTCACTAGATAAATATGAAGGGAACAAAAAAAGAAAGGGTTGGACTAATGCCACACAGTATGTATTGAAGAATAACAGTTCATTCCATGGACCCAGGATGGCTTCTGGGATTTTATATTAGGGATGCACCGAATTCTTTTTAAAAGTCGAATACCGAACTGCATCTGAATCCCAATTTACATATGCAATTAAGGTAACGGAAGGGTTAAAGTTTTCAGCTTCCGGGCTTATGTGAGAAAAAGTCCCATGATTTTAAGGATTGGGTTCAGCCAGGCCCCGTCGTAGAAGTAGAAAAGTATAAAAACTGATAAAAGCTGAGAGTGCAGAGACGTAAATCTGTTTCTTACCTTCTTTCTGTACCCGAGCCGCGTGCAGACATCTCTCACACAGTCAAGGATACAGCTGAAGAATGGTGCCATTCTGTAGACGGTCAAAACCGTTATTATATGGAAGGAAAGAGAAACATAGCAATTAGTAAGTACAAACATAGCAAATAATGTATGTGAAGAAAACACAGGCAGTCATTATTGGGGATCAGTGTATGGGGGGTATTTATGATCCCTTAAGGCCCATGGGCAGACACGAGGGGTTCCTGCAGTCGACTGCTTTGGTTCTATTTCTCAATCCTGCTTTAAAAACGTGTCCTATTTTCCCCTTTACTTGGTTTTTGCACAAAATAAGAAGTTTGCCCCCTAAAATCTGGAAAAAAATAGGGTTGGGATTTTTAAAGCCGGCTGGGGGGGAACCAAACACAATTAACTGCTTTACAGAAACTTGCTGATGTTTTCTGCTCTCTAGTTGCCCCTCCATAATCCTGGAGGGATCATAAATTTGCCCCTAGGTGTCACTTAATCTATGCTGCTGTGTATATTTGTTCTTGTTCCGATTAAATGAAAACACAAGTTGTAACATTTCACTGCTTACGCTCTGTACTATTCCGGTATTGTAATTATATTATACATTAATATTGCCGTTTGATTAATGGAAATAAATGCTTTGATATGGGGCAATGTAGAGCGCAGCGTTTAAAAACTGAAATGAAATCTAATTCATAGGAGCGACCTAAGTATTTTTCTTAGGAGTAAAAAGTATTTTTTCTAGTTAATTAAAACATTTGAGATTTTCCGACTCATCGAAAATGTTTGGAACAGTGAGATTTTGGTGTGAGTGCAAATTAGAATTGTAACATGGAGGAACCCATAGCAGGGACAACTTACCTCTTCTGGTCTGAAAACCAATCTAAAGTGTTTAACCAAGTTGTAACGGTTATGCACACACGGGTGGTATTATGACATCAGTGTTGCCATGGAAACCCATTGTGACATCACCTTCAGGCTTCTTTGAGCTAAATGACCTTAGCTGCAAAGGTTTTGCAATATGAGTTGACCACATGGGTGGTCTAAAGACATCAGCGTTGCCATGGGAACCCACTATGACATCACCTGCAGGCCGTTGGGGAAAAAAAGTGACCAACTGGGCAGGATGCATAGAGTTAAAATCATAATGAGAAAACTTTAAAAATATATTCTATTTGGGTGCATACACATTTTTCACTCTGCTTAGTTTTTCAAACACACTTTAAAAAGTGTCATAAAATCTAACTCCCAACATATCCATTCCTTGAGTTATTCATTTGCTTTTAAACTGCCATTAACCGTTTATGATGACAAACAAAATTCTTAATTTATTAACCAGCAAATTATAAAAAGGAGAAACCAAGCTTTTGTGCCAATCTCGCAGGTTTTTAGCGCTGAATAAAAGCTTGAGAGCCCATAGGGGCTTTTGTAATAAAGGGAAACTTTGTCAGTTTTAGGTTTCAGGCTTTATTGCTTGGTAAACTCACGGGGGTTTCCTTTATGATGTACCACAAATTATTGTCATTAGTCTGACATACTGATTGATTGTATTTGATTGTATATTTCATTGTTGACCATAATTAAAGGAAAACTATACCCCAGAATGAATTCTTACAGATAGTTTGTGTTAAGTGACCTATTAAAGACTCTGGAATAAATATATCAGTAAATATTGCCCTTTTACACCCTTTCCCTTGAGCCGCCATTTAGTGATGGGCTGGGTGCTCTCTCAGAGATCACATGACCAGAAATAACGCAGCTCTGACTGTAACAGGAATTAGCGTGGGAGCAAAAAACAAAACTCTGCCATTGATTGGCTGATGGGACCTAGCATGTATGTGTGCCCTTGGCTTGTTTGTGTGCACTGTGAATCCTATGATCCCAGGGGGCGGCCCTTAATTCTAATTAGCATTACCCAATAGCATTTACTACTGTAAAAGTATATTTCTGTGAAAATGGTTTGTTAAGATGAAGCAGGGTTTTACATAAGAGCTATTTATAGAGACCTACCCTGTTTGGAGGTTAAGATTCCCTTTACAAGACATTTGCAATTGTTTCTCATTATTTTATTACTTCCATAACTGCCCTTTCTGCAAGTGGGGTTGACAACCCCATTAAAATATATACTTACACCATGGGTTTGAGAAAAGGCCATTTTGGGCCTGAAATGTTGTTGTACTTTCCTTGATGTAGCCACTATGGGATAAAGGCTTTTTTATATAAAAATAATGTTGCTGTTCACTACATATATGGTTTGAGTTACACTTTAGCTGATCCTGATCTCCCACTCTCTACATATTCTCATTGTGCCCTTGCTTCATGGGACTGCATCTCCCACCCCTGATCAGGTACTACATGTGTAACTGAGGTGCTCATAGGCTTCAGAGTTCTGCACCTTCCCATCCAGATCCAGAGCACTATATTTCAGCCCCAGCTACATGCACATTTATACCCTCTTCCCTCAGTTTCAGTAGCTGTATTACATTGAGGGTTGGGTCTGGCACTGCTAAAGCATGGCTACATGTGCACCTCCGGGCCCTTGGTGGCAACAAAACCACCTCTAAATGAACTCACATAATAAACTCAAAATAAAAAGAGATGGAGAGAAATTGCAAAACGATTTCATCTACTAGATGTTTTATATTTCTCATTATATACTAATAGATGATGTACCCAGCGTTCCCCAAGAAACTGAATGTGGCATCTTCAAAATAATCAAATAATATATATATAAAAATGTGGCTGTCTGTGAAGCTCTCCAGTGTTATGGATGCTGATAGGGACAGTCCCCTATACACAGCATCAGGGCCGGAACTAGGGGAAGGCAGAAGAGGCGCCTACCTACGGTGCAACGGTGTGGGGGAGGCGCCAGGCAGGTACCTCTTCTTTCACCTTCCTCTAGTTCCGGGCACTTTCCCCCTCACTACAGTCCCCCCCTCAAGCAGCCCCCAGCCCCGCCATCCTGTGTGCACCCATCGTTTGTACCAATTTCCATTGGTCAGCTGGAAGTGAAGCGGACCCAGAACTCTCTGTGTGTATGGTGCATAGTATTCTATCTGTCCATTTGGCCAATCAGTGGATCCTGTGCCTGTGGCACACAGGGAATTTTGACTGCCAAAGCTTTTTACTGGGCACCAAATGCCTACATGCCACTAGCCTATAGCCTTTTTATGGTTTATTATCAGAAATCGGTATTTTTGGCACAAAGTTTAGTGCAAGGAGAGTGAAAGGCCTGTGAGTGCTGATAGCTGTATATTGGCCCAGGGAAGAAAGCCGACGTCTGCACTTCTACCGCCTCCAGCCTTTATGTGTTCTGACTGCTTGGCGCCTGCGAGAATACCGTGCAGTCTGCAGCCTGGTCACAGCCATAGGATTTTGTAGCAACTCTCTGCCTAAAGAGCCCCCCTGCACAAAAACTGTGTTTTTGTTTTTTATTACAGAAAATGTCATTCTAAGCAAATTTTCAGTAGACATTAAAAATATTCCGTGTTTTGTTAGTAAATGTCATTGCCCATGGAGCAGTATCTGTCTGCCAGGGAAAGACTTGGAGCAGATCTGACATTGTTTCAAGAGTCAGAGAATAGAGAAAGAATGGGAGAAACAAACATCTCTTCAAACAGCAATTACATTTACCAATAACATTCAAAATGTTGAAAATGTGTTTATTTTCCTGTCTTTTCGAAGGGGATATACTCCCCATTTGATACCTTCCAAACATATATTATATATATAGATTTATAAATCCAAAATCCTCATTGCCTTACAGTATAAACAGTGAAAGATTGAGTCAGAGGGTTTAGCCGATTGTCACCAAATTGCCCTACTGTCTGGCACCTTGGGGGTCTGTTTAATACACTGTCCCATGATCCTACTGTGTAGCCCTTAATATAATAGGTTTGTCCAAACTAAAAACGGAAGGTTCTGTAAAGGTTCTGCACAGTGTTAGCCTTGCCTAAACAATAGCCTCTCAGCCCAGTAGCCCTGTAACCATGTCCCTAGGGTTCTGCCAATCCCAGGGGCCAGGGAGCCATTGCTTCTACCATTCCTCCCTTACTCCAAGAATTTGTGGGAAATATTTTCTATGTTGTTACCCAAGTGCCCCCCCCATGTCCCCTATACCATGTCTCGCTTCCTAACTTTTTAACACCATTGTCCCGTTTTCCTTCATAAGTCGTAGGTCACTTTAGTTGAGCTCTAAAACTGTAGTAGGACATGCCATTCCCAGTAAGTGTCCATCTTCCATGTACAGAGAATACAGCATGGAGCCGCGGAACCGATATAGTCTGGGTTTGGATCACTGCTTCTCACCTTATTGACTTCATTTTTATTTTATTTATTTTGCTTATTGTTTGTTGTTTTTCTTTTAATAATATTTACCTATGTTCTGTATTGCACTGATGAGAAAAGAACAAGTGGACTTTTTACTGAATTTATTGGAAGCTTTTATGCTATGCACAATTTCTCAAACAATAAATTAGAATTTACGTACCTTCATTAAAACCTCTACATGTTGTGCTTTTCTATCGGTCAGTAGCCGGAGGAGCCCTGATTGGTGGATACGGCTCAGGCCATGTGGGTGAGAGTCTCGGTGCTTTCTGGAATGGGGGCCACTTCATGTATAAGAGCTGCCTGTTCTTTATGCAGCCGAGTGTTTGCAGAGGGAACGTTTGATCAAACAGCGGTGCAGCGAATACAGTCAATATACAGTAAATGGGCAGCAAGGGGTGATAATAATTAGATTATTTATCGTTCATTGTTTATTGTTCAACTTTAAGGTAACTACCAACTCTAAGCAACTGCTCAATTGGTCTTCATTGTTTATTTTTTGTTTTATAGTTTTTAATTATTTGCCTTCTTCTTTTGGCTTGTTTCAACTTTTAAGTCGGGGTCACTGAACCCGGCAGCCAAAAAATATTACTGCTCTGTGAGGCCACAATTTTATCGTTATTGTTACTTTTTGTTCCTTATCTTTCTATCCAGGCCTCCCCTAATCATATTCCAGTCTTTTGTTTAAACTACTGCCTGGTTGCTACGGTAGTTTGGATCCTAGCAACCAGATAGCTGCTGAAATTCCAAAGTGGAGAGCTGCTGAACAAAATGTGAAGTAATTAAACAGTTGCTGATAAGAGACCCAGCACCCAGGGCTGGAACACACAGTAGGGAGTAGGGGCAATTCCTGATAGCACTATGCCCATTGGGGGGTATGGGGGGGGGGGTTGCTGGCTGGGTCGCCAAGGGCACCTGGTCTGCTTTGCCCAGCTCTACATATCCGTATAGTTGTGCCACGTGCCATTTCATCGTCTCTGCCCCCTGACGCTGGAGGAAGAAAGCCATGTGGTTGCAGGGGGCCCAGGAGTGTATAGAGGCCCCTAAGTAACAAGGCATTTCAATATATCATGGTAGGAAAAGTCGGGGGTTTTGCCATGGGTGGGAGGAGCCTGCCCCGGGATGGGACTAATTCTGTCAACGTTATTAAATATTAATTGCAATGAATTTTATGAAACCAAAGAAGGATAATGAACTATTTTTTAGGCAAAGTATCCCGGTTGCTCCCCAGGTCCCTCCTGCCGACTGAGAGGATTATGTTCCTGCCACAGCCGGAGCCATTACAGTGCCCTGCAGGGGGCGCTGAGGGCAATGCAGATATCATCACAATACCAGGTCTCATCCTTTATAGGCAAAATACCTCTACCCTCCTCCAACTTTCATTGAGTTTACTAGGAACATAATTTGAGGGCACCTACCCATGAAAATGGCCGTACCAATGATTAGGTGCCATTGATATGTACAGAGATGGTAACCCAGAAGGGCAATACTTTGGGTGCATCTTAGTATCCACCCTATAGCCATTTTGATTGGTTCTGAAGCACAAACCCCCAATCTTGGTTGTTGGCTGTCAGTGGGCGGAGTTTCGATGTGGCACAGACTGATAGGAAGATGCACCTGCCCATCAAAGCTAAGCATAGATCCCAACCGCAGACGTGTCCAAACTGAGGGATGCTGGGACTTTGCACCTCAATTCATTTGATAAATAGTTTATCCTATGCAGGTCTGGACTGGGATCAAATAGGCCCTGGCATTCCAAGCACAGAGAGGCCCAAACAGCCCCCCAGCAGCCCAATAAATAGTGACTGTCTATGGCAACTCCCAGCAGCCCCCCTGGCATTTGCCTGACCCCACAGATTGCCAGTCCGGGCCTGGCCCTATGTACCTGGCATGTTGTATGAGCTTGTACTGCCTGGTCCCTGAGACAAGGCCACTATTCTGTCTGTAATCACTTGCAGTTGGTCTGCTCTGCTCTGAGTCTGACCTCATACTGTCTGCTCCCCGCTGCATCTCACTCACATTATAGATTTCCAGTCAGCGTGTGATTTAGTAGCCGCTTACCAGCGGCCCCGCAGCCCAGATAATCCTGTTACTGTAGCGCTCTGCCCATCGCCCCCCCATGGAACATACTCAGTACTGATGGCTTAGAATAAACAGCAGCTGCTCCTGCTTCATTATAAGATATAATTACCCCTTATTGGGGGCAGAACAGCCCTATTGGGTTTATTTAATGGTTAAATGATTCCCTTTTCTCTGTAATAATAAAACAGTACCTGTACTTGATCCCAACTAAGATATAATTACCCCTTATTGGGGGCAGAACAGCCCTATTGGGTTTATTTAATGGTTAAATGATTCCCTTTTCTCTGTAATAATAAAACAGTACCTGTACTTGATCCCAACTAAGATATAATTACCCCTTATTGGGGGCAGAACAGCCCTATTGGGTTTATTTAATGGTTAAATGATTCCCTTTTCCCTGTAATAATAAAACAGTACCTGTACTTGATCCCAACTAAGATATAATTATCCCTTATTGGGGGCAGAACAGCCCTATTGGGTTTATTTAATGGTTAAATGATTCCCTTTTCTCTGTAATAATAAAACAGTACCTGTACTTGATCCCAACTAAGATATAATTACCCCTTATTGGGGCAGAACAGTCCTATTGGGTTTATTAAATGGTTAAATGATTCCCTTTTCTCTGTAATAATAAAACAGTACCTGTACTTGATCCCAACTAAGATATAATTACCCCTTATTGGGACAGAACAGTCCTATTGGGTTTATTCAATATTTAAATGATGTTTAACAGACTTAAATTGTAGAGATACAAATTACAATCAAATAATTCAGATTTTTAAAATTAATTTCCTTTTTCTCTGTAAAAATAAAACAGTGCTTTGTATTTGATGCCAAGTTTAATTAATCCTTACTGGATGCAAAATAATCTTATTGGGTTTAATTAATGTTGTATTAATTTTTTTTAATAGACCTAAGATATGAAGATCCAAATTACTGAAAGTAAAATAATAAGATATTCCCCTTATCCGGAATTCTCTTGGTCCCGAGCATTCTGGATAATGGGTCCTATACTTGTACTACAAAGTCATAGGCAATGCTGTGCATGCTTACAGAATACTTGCAGTAGCTCATAATCACCACTAGATGTCAGTGTTACAGCAGCCCTGAGCATCTAGCAGTTTACATCATATATTGGCGGACGATTCACGCAAAAAACAGAACCGAGTAACATGCAGTTTATGCCCCTTACTGGGGCAGAACAATCCTATTGGGTTTATTTAATGGTTAAATGATTCTCTTTTCTCTGTAATAATAAAACAGTACCTGTACTTGATCCCAACTAAGATATAATTACCCCTTATTGGGGGCAGAACAGCCCTATTGGGTTTATTTCATGGTTAAATGATTCCCTTTTCTCTGTAATAATAAAACAGTACCTGTACGTGATCCCAACTAAGATATAATTACCCCTTATTGGGGGCAGAACAGCCCTATTGGGTTTATTTAATGGTTAAATGATTCCCTTTTCTCTGTAATAATAAAACAGTACCTGTACTTGATCCCAACTAAGATATAATTACCCCTTATTGGGGCAGAACAGCCCTATTGGGTTTATTTAATGGTTAAATGATTCCCTTTTCTCTGTAATAATAAAACAGTACCTGTACTTGATCCCAACTAAGATATAATTACCCCTTATTGGGGGCAGAACAGCCCTATTGGGTTTATTTAATGGTTAAATGATTCCCTTTTCTCTGTAATAATAAAACAGTACCTGTACTTGATCCCAACTAAGATATAATTACCCCTTATTGGGGGCAGAACAGCCCTATTGGGTTTATTTAATGGTTAAATGATTCCCTTTTCTCTGTAATAATAAAACAGTACCTGTACTTGATCCCAACTAAGATATAATTACCCCTTATTGGGGGCAGAACAGCCCTATTGGGTTTATTTAATGGTTAAATGATTCCCTTTTCTCTGTAATAATAAAACAGTACCTGTACTTGATCCCAACTAAGATATAATTACCCCTTATTGGGGGCAGAACAGCCCTATTGGGTTTATTTAATGGTTAAATGATTCCCTTTTCTCTGTAATAATAAAACAGTACCTGTACTTGATCCCAACTAAGATATAATTACCCCTTATTGGGGGCAGAACAGCCCTATTGGGTTTATTTAATGGTTAAATGATTCCCTTTTCTCTGTAATAATAAAACAGTACCTGTACTTGATCCCAACTAAGATATAATTACCCCTTATTGGATGCAAAACAATCCTATTGGGTTTAATTAATGTTTTTATTGATTTTTTAGTAGACTTAAGGTATGGAGATCCAAATTACGGAAAGACCCCTTATCCGGAATACCCTTGGTCCTGCGCATTCTGGATAATGGATCCTATACCTGTACTTGGCTGTATTTACATAGACCTTTCTGATAAAGCTTACTTAGTTTTCACCTTTCCTTCTCCTTTAAAGATATATCATTAAAGATATAAAAATATGTTAAAGGAGAAGGAAAGGCTAGTAAAGAGTTAATCTCAAGCTGCAGGCATACCTTCAGTTCTCTCAATAGTGCCCTTAAGTCTCCCCATATTTCACCCGATCAGAAGCCAAACAGAGAAAAAAAACGCTGAGCTGGGTAGAGAAGATTCCCATAATGCATCGCTTCTTGAAGACTTGGCGACTTGTTACTGCAGGCGGCGCATGTGCACAGGGCAGGAGCGTCCGGTTGCCATGGCGACGCAGCATCGCCGAACTCTGTGACAAGCAGGAGGGGGAAGCGGGGGGCAGGTGCTGTGGGGGTTTGTGGCAGGAGCGGGGGGGTTTGTGGAGCTTGGGTGGGTTTGTGGAGCTTGGGGGGTTTGTGGCAAGAGCAGGGGGGTTTGTGGCAGGAGGGGGGGTTTGTGGCAGAAGGGGGGGGTTTGTGGCAAGAGCAGGGGGGTTTGTGGCAGGAGGGGGGGTTTGTGGCAGGAGCGGGGGGGTTTGTGGAGCTTGGGGGGGTTTGTGGCAAGAGCAGGGAGGAGCGGGGGGTTTGTGGCAGGAGTGGGGGGGTTTGTGGCAGGAGTGGGGGGATTTGTGGAGCTTGGGGGGCTTTTTGGCAGGAGCGGGGAGCGGAGGGGGGGCTGGCTTGTGCTTTTCAGCCCATACAGACACGCTGGACAAGATGGCGGCGCCGTTCACTGAAACAAGTATGTAGGTTCTAGTATGTGTATCTCTGTAAATCTTTCATTAGGCAAGCCAGGAATAGAGCGATTTTACACAGCAATAGTAGTACTATTTAATAGTGTGCTTAATAGGTTTTGACTTTCCTTGTCCTTTAAACAGAATAATAATGCCCTGACTGTAACAGCCTCTACATGGCAGGTAAGTACCTTGGTGGCTTTATCTTTAGATGATTCACTATGGGTATAAGTTTTGTTTGTTTTGGGAGAACATTTTTGACCTGATTGATGGTGAATTACCATCTCTATGGCTTGTAGCAACTGATTAAAGACAAATGCAAAACTATTTCTTGTTGTTTCTTACTCATAAGCTATTACACTAGCCTCATACAGTTGCACCTCCTACAGAAAGGAAATGAGCTTCAGAGCTTGGTTCCTTTTATCTATTAATAACCCAGTTTTCCCATAAGATCTCTATTGGTTTGGTTCCTCAGGGGCTCAGACTACATCCCACTTGTTTAAAGAGTAGATGGAAAATGTAACATCTTAACCCAAATCTTCCTTCTTCGTGTCCCAGAAGGTGACATTGTGCATAGCAAGTTACAGGCATTACTGAGGCTATTTCCCAATCCAGACTTCTCGCTAATAAAGCTACGGTCTCTAAACATCCCATTTCTTACTCATGTTTATTTGAGATGATAACGGAGCCCACTCATTTAATTATATTGACTCATTTGCTTTATCCCATCACAGAATGAGTTAACACCCATAAAGAATTATGTGTTTAATGCTTCTGATACCTTTCTAAAATTCAAAGTCTAGGCTACTAATAGTACAGGTATAGGACCTGTTATCCAGAATGCTCGGGACCAAGGGTATTCCGGATAAGGGATCTTTCCGTAATTTGGATCTTCATACCTTAAATCTACTAAGAAATCAATAAAACATTAATTAAACCCAATAGGATTATTTTACATCCAGTACAGATTAATTATATCTTAGTTGGCATCAAATACAAGGCCCTGTTTTATTTTCACAGAGAAAAAGGAAATTAGTTTTAAAAATCTGAATTATTTGATTAAAATGGGGTCTATAGGAGACAGGCTTTCCGTAATTCAGAGCTTTCTGGATATCGGGTTTCCGGATAAGGGATCCCATACCTGTATATTATATTAATGTCTTTTTATAGCACCACAGATGTATGTATATATGTATGTATAACTTTATTTATAAAGTGCCACAAGGGTACGCAGCGCTGTACAGTCTTACAAAATACAAAATTACACACAGGGAGGACAAGTGTTATAATAAATACAATAAATATATATAAATGCACAGGGAGTAAGTGCCATGTGGCATGAGACACAGTAGGAAGGAGGTCCCTGCCCTGTAGAGCTTACAATCTAAGTGGTTGGGTAATATACAGGCACAAATTGGAAGGTAAGAGTGCATCAGGTATGGGCATTTGCCCTTAAGTGCAGTTTATTCCTTAATGCAGGTTATAAGGAATAAACACAAATGGGGCACATTTATAATAAATTAGTAAATAAATATTTTAGCGTTAGGAGTTTCAGTACACATTTGGGATGAGGTCCTTCCCCTATAGAGCTTACAGTCTATTAGTCATTGTACTATAGCATGGTGCCAAATTCCAAATAAAAGAGCATCTAAGACACGGTTTTCTAAGTCTTTAAACCCCATGGACACCATGGTATTAGACCATGACCTGTTCTTCGCTTTCAAGGTTCCTCCTAGGTCCCAACTTCAAGGTCCTAAAGGCCTGGGGTCCCCGACACAAGCGCAAAGATGAAGATACGTGTGGGGCAGCCAGTGTTTATGGTTGGATTGTTTTTCTTTTGTAACCAACTGAAGCTAACTCTCAGATCTTTCTAAAGGAATCAAGTGCTACATTTGTATTTAATTCAATAAAAAGTGGAAAATGGAATGACTTTAGTATTAGGTTAGGTAAATATTTGTAGAAAAAAATCCAGTAAAAAATTATGGAGAAAAAGTAATGAGACTTAAGCAAATTGTCAGATTATATTGCATGACAGTTTAGTAGGAGACAGCTGCCAAAGGAAATTTTCAATGGAAAGTAGCAACTCATGCAGGGTATCTGGGGCCAGGGCCCTTACACACCTTCGGTTGATATGAGTTTAACATTGCTGTCTTCTGGGGACAGATTAGGACAAGAGTCCCCACTGGTGGAGTAATCAATCCAAGAAACTGCAAGACTCTACCCCTATCCCGAGGGCAGCCAATGTGACATTTTTATTAAGTGGTTGAGAGTAGTCATAATCATTTTATTTATGTGTTTTCTATTCAACAGTATTACACCTGCATCAGCTACTGGGTTAGTGGGATTGAAAGCACAGCCTGTTCCCCAGCAGGTTTTGTTGACCGGGCAGATTTCTCTGGAGTGTGTTGAAAATTGTTCAAGAGCAGCTGCAACAGGCAGGAAGGTTTAGTGAAAGAAATGACAAACATAATAGGAGAAATAAGACAGAAAATAGACAGAGAGAAATGTGTAGCTTGGGTTCTACTTTCTATTTATGTATCTATGTATGTATGAATCTATCTATCTATCTCTCTATCATCTATTTATCTATCTATCTATCTATCTATCTATCTATCTATCTATCTATCTACCATCTATTTATCTATCTTTATTTATCTATATATCTGTCTTTCTATCAATGTATCTATCTATCTATCATCTATCTGTCTGCCTGTCTATCAATCTATCATCTATCTATCTATCATCTATCTATTTATTTATTATCTATCATCAAGCTATCTGTCTTTAAAACTATATCTATCTGGTGTTTTGTTTTTATGTTGCAGTATTAGTATTATTATAGAATAGTGATGAGCGAATCTGTCCCATTTCGGTTCACCGAAAAAATTCGTGAAACGCTAGGGAAATTCGCGATATGGCGAAAAATCTGTGAAACACATTAGTCGGATGCAATTTTTTTTGCTGTGACCCCATGCCTAATTTGACCTTGCCGCGATTTTTTTTTTTTGATACGCAACAAATTGTTTTGCGGCAGATTTTCTCTGAAGTTCTGCGAAACTATTTGCCAATGGCAAAATGCGGAAATTCGCTGAGAATCCAAGCCTGGTGAAAAAATGTGCTCATCACTAGTGCTTCACCCCACCACACCACAACTGTTGTTGTCACCCCCATATCCTTTACCAAAAGACATTTTCCAGCAGACAGAACTATTTATCGACATGTCCAAATTAGGCAGGTTTTTCATATTCAGTTTCTGCTTAAATACATTGATGTTTATGGATTAAAGGGACACTACACCTTCATTTTGGGCAGTGATCCCCAACCAGTGGCTCAGGGGTAACATGTTGCTCCCCAACCCCTTGGGTGTTGCTCTCAGTGCCCCCAAACCCGGGAGTTATTTTTGAATTCCTGACTTGGGGGCAAGTTTTGGTTGAATAAAAACAAGATTTACTGCCAAATAAAGCCCCCTGTAAGCTACTCCCACATTAAATCTATTGTGTTTATAATGCCGTTAGAAGAAGCCAGTGGGTGTGATCTGATGTTCATTGGACAGGATATGAAATCTTTGGGGGCATAAGCTGTCAAATTCCATCCAAAGGACTTGCATGAATCTGCTTGTGTTTTCTCCCAACCTGCGCAAGAAGGTGCCGTACTAAGCACAGTTTTACTGGAAATGGCCCTTTATCTAAAAATGACACATTTTTGGCCTATATATTCTCAAGGGTCACGACTAACATGATCTGTGTTTGTTTTAACTTCTAGTTAGGATTAAAATCTAAAATTGCTCCAACCTACCTAAATGTTGTCCTATATTTAATGAATTGTTAGGAACAAAGAGACTTTTTATAGCTGAAAGATGTACGGGTAAAACTTGTTTTTTCGGATTCAGTCAAATGAGATGTGGCTGTGTGTGCCAAATACAGATTACTGTGGTTCTGTCTTTATAATGGCAAGTGGCTACTTTATGGTGGCCATACACTGGCCTATCTTGTATTGTATCCAGTTAATAATCCCACAGGCAAAATGAATATGATTGGCCGTACATGGTATGGTTACAATTCTATTGTTCTGTGTATTTGGGTTGACAGACTGAATGATGGTAATGGCTGAATAACTGTAATGGCAGAGAGTGGCAAGGAGGTGTGGCTCCACTTTACATCCTCATATACGAATGTACCAGGTATGGGCATTCACAGATAACATTTTTAAAAATGTCCTAGTTAAACCTTCATCCTTTTGTCACCTCATGGAATATCATAGCAGGTTTTCTGCACATGGTATTAATGAAAGAGAGATACAAGGAAATACAGGAACTTTGGCATTTAGAACATCACTTCTGCCCTGTTCATGCCATAGCAGGCACATATAGGTGGCACCGCACCATTTTGGGTGTTACAATGGCAGCACCAAAGGCTGATTCATCTCCATCTTTACCCTAAACATGCGGCTCTCTCATGATTGAAGAGCTCAGTAAATCTTTTTCTGCAAACGCCAAGGCTTATAGACCACAAACTGGGGTTCTCGATTTTTGAGTGACTATACTTGCTTCCCTTGTGTAAGTGAAGAACTCACTATTATATATAAGATGTGTATTGTTTATCATTATTATTAATATTTATCCATATCCCATATGTCTACATTCTACAATGCAGGAAGACATCATTCCTTAGTGACACAATAGAGGCCGATGCCTTTTCTTATGTTATTGCTGCACTGAAGTAAAGGAAGATGGTGCCTCGTGGGATTCTCTATGGGCATTCGGGTGCCTAATGAGAAATACAATAATAGTAGAATAAGTCAACACTAATTACAATGTAGGAAGGTGGAGTTGTGGCCTCCTATTTTTATATGGTCACAGAACTCCTCAGTGTGACTATTTATAACTAAAAGTAACACTATCAGCGGTGTAACTAGCATGCATTGGGCCCCCCGGCAAACACAGTATGTATGTATGTATGTATGTATGTATAACTTTTTCATAAAGTGCCACAAGGGTACGCAGTGCTGTACAGTCTTACAAAATTACACAGAGGGAGGACAAGTGATATAATAAATAAATACAATATATATATATATATATATATATATATATATATATATATATATATATATATATATATATATAATATATATATAAATACACAGGGAATAAGTGCCATGTGGTATGAGACACAGTAGGAAGGAGGTCCCTGCCCCTTAGAGCTTACAATCCAGTGATCCATACCCCAATCTCTCACCTCCCCACCCCTGCTTATGTCTCCATCCTGCCCCCTCCTTACTGGCAGGTAGGCCCTCCTGTCCCCCGGGCCCCCTCCAGCAACCGTGGGGTCTGCTTCCTCTATAGTTACCCCACTGCTGTCTATAGATATTAATGTCTGGCACAAAATTTTCTCTTTAAGCCAAATGCATGTTCACAAAAGAAGTAAAAAATCTATTTGAAAAATGAATAAATTTAATATACTTAATATCAAACATACATACCAAAAATGTAGACAGTATAATATAATAACACAACAACCACAAAAATGTTTATATAAATTAAAAATTTAAGTTAAATGTGAAAAGAAAATAAGGTGCTTCTTGTTCAGTTGGGTGCTCGTGTTGCTGCTGGGGCCTCTGGATTAGCAGTTCAACCAACTGGTGTATTTAAGCAGGCGCAAGACCCTCTTATTGGCTATGCTGAATTCATACTGCCGATTGCCATTGAAGAAATAGAGATTTCCTGAAATATAACATTAGGAAAAATAAATTCAGGGATAACTAGAGCTTATGTACTGCATTGATTTATAACTAAACCAGATGGATCAATAAACTCTGTTTCTAATAATTTATATATATATATATATATATATGTAGTGCAATTCTTCTGATAGCTCCAGATGTTTATTATATGCTAACAATATCAACACTAGAACCTATTCAGGCTCCAAATCTTAGAATAATAAGAGAACTAAAGCCTAAGAGAGGGTATGGCTAGATATGTTCATATACTGAACTTTATAGCTAGCTTAAACTGTAATGCTCCATGCTTAAAGCTGTCCACAACAGCTTCCCACCTCCTAATCCTATTAGGCCATTTTTTGAGTGTCATTGGCTCTGCACATGCTCAGTGTGCTCTGTACTGCTGTTGAGAAGCTCAGTTTAGGGATCATCAAAACATTAACAGAAAGTTACATGTGTAGCGGATGCTACTGGGCTGGTTATTCATCAGTTTCATTCATGCACTAGTTTCTGTAATGCTCTATAATGTGAATCTCAATTAATGACCAATCAGCCTTGCATTGGGATGGGCTGTTAAGGGAGCCCAAAACATAGGGTGTAGAATTTCCAGCCTTATTCTTAATTGAGCTTAAGTTCTCTTTTAATCATATATGAATTAAACAATAAACGTATAAACATATTAAATATTCCTGCTAAGAAAATTCAGTTTTATGGTCTTTACCAAGACACAAAACATCTATGGTTTATTGGCTGATGTAGTTATATGTTATGTAACAATGAAAGTGAATGGGTCTACTCACCATTTGATTGGAAAACTGCTTGCACCTTGTTTCCGACACCTGGGAATCCATTAATGATGCTCTGAGGAGAGTCTTTATCCATTTGTGATCTTCTTTCATCATAGCTATAGGGGAATAATTATTGGTTACAAAGGCTTTGTCTCTTTATGGAATCTATTGCAAGGCAGCCATAAATGCCCAGGATTGGTCTCTTATGAATTGATGCCTATTGCAAAGCCATGAATAAACAGGACTGGTCACGCAGTTTGGTCAGTTTGACCTTACTGTCCAACCTTCATATAGGCTTGGCCACTTCAAAGTTTAGTTTGGACAGGCAACTTTGTATGTGGACAGACTGATGATGTCCCTTCTTAGCTCATGGCTGAGGCATCAGCAGATCTAGGGGTGAAGGGTACCATAGATTTCAGTGATGAGATGGCCAATAATTTTCAACTCAAGCCCAGCCCTAACTTGCTACTTTCCAACCAATGTTTATTGGCAAGGTCAGCCACAACAGGGAAGGGGTAGGCACTATTGCATCACCAAAAGAGAGGAGCCTTGCTTGAGGTTTCACCTGCCACCCTGCCCAAACCTGCACGTGGGTCTCACCATCTTTGTGTGAACCCAACTCAACGAGTGAGTAAGCTCATGGGTTCCATGGGTTTTGGGTCAACCTGCTCATTACTAATAGCTTCCTCCCCCTTCAGCTCAAAACAAACCTTCAGCAGAGCAAATAATTTAGTGCTAGATGTCCTGTGTATAACTTCCTTCAGAAAGTTTTACAGCAGTTACTGACTTACATTTAAATAAATGCATGTCTATGTCTTAATATGGGAGATCTCCCTAAGTCATTTTTTTTTAGAGTTTTATATTTTAATAAATGTTAGTGCTTTTACCTCCAATACTGATTATTCACAAAGAAGTAGGTTTTCCTTGTTTCTTCAACATGAACAGCTGCATCGATTTTCTTTACAGTCTGGGGAAACCCAAGTTGGTAGATGCTCTTAGGGAATCCCTCCTCAATGTCGAAGCCTTTAAGAGCCCAGTATTTGGTTCCTAGGTAAATAGAAGGAGATGTTTTTAATTATTAACATACCCTTAAACGTCCAGCATAATTGTATTAACAACTGAAGGCTAAAAATGGTCATACATACACCATACATACAAGATTCACTAGCTTGGTGAGCTTTGGATCATACAGAAGGTCTACAGTGACCAGACAGATGAGAATCATATCAAACTGGAGTTCTCGCCCAATGTCTGATAGATATCTGACTGATTCTCAGCTATTGGATATTGGTAAGGCAGGCCATGTATGGCCAATGTATAGCCAAGCAAGGGAGACAAGAAACAGGGTCTGGTAGGACAGATGGGACAGGTCTGCAGTATAACAAGGCTAGGAAAAGCCAGTTTGGTCCCTGAGGTACGAGACCTTATTAAGACCATACGGTCTTATTGGAAGGTACAATTTGGTCTAGTAACCCATAAAATCAAACAATAATGTGCAGTTAACAAGCAACCTCATTGTTATTGGTGACTGAGCTTTCCCTAGTTATTTCAGTAGCTGCCCTATAATGAAGTAGATGAAGAATGCAAGGTCTGGATAGAATATCAGTGAAAAAAAGTATAAAATGATGTACCTTTAAAGAGAAAAACTTGATCCTTTTCCTGATTTTCATAGGCTGCCTGAATTCCGGTGGGAAGGGTTTTCCAGAAAGTTCTGATCTCATGCTGCTCAATCTCTGATTTATTGGGGATCTTGCGCCAGAAGGATCTAAATAACAAAAATAAATTGTATTTCTGGAATTTTTCTGGAAATCAAACATAACATTTACCATCCAAGAAACAAAATGCAATTTTACCTGTGTTTAAAGAACAAGATTTCTCCACGCAGTGTTGTTATAGCATCAAATGTTATGTTTGGGGGGCATGTTGTTGGGTTGATTGGTGTTGATGGTTTAGCGGGCTTTTCACTTGCTCCTGTCAATCAAAAGAAGTCATGGGATTTATTTAGATACTGTGTAAACATCTCCGGTATTGAGGTTGTTTTTCTAAAGCATATATGGCATATACAATGCAGCATGTTTCTATAGAAAATGTAAGTTCTAAGATTTTTCTGAAGAAGTTATAGAAAAAATATCTTCTTCCTCAATTCTCTACTTCTACTGCGTCGTCACTGATAGGACCTACGATTGCTGCTATGATTGCTGCTTAGCTGCATTTTAATCATCAGTGCTAATCGTTATTCCAAAGCTTTGGTTTACAACCTCATTCCAAAAAGATGGGTGAGTAAAGGGTTTAACCATTACTTGTTTTACCTCGCTCTGAAATATTAAACAGTCAGGATTCACAAGTAATTGTTACTTACCATACAGTGACTGGATTCCATTGATGTCATCCTGAGGCAGCTGGTATGTATTGGTATCGACGTAATGGTAGGTTGGGTACATAAGGGCATTAGGGTCATTAGAATGGTAGAGCCCAAGGGAATGGCCAAACTCGTGAGCAGCCACAAGGAACAAGTTGAAACCTTCAGAAAAAGTGAAAGTGAACATTAAGCATATTGACTGGTTTATTTTCATCTATCTATCTATCATCTTTCTAACGATCTATTGATTATTACCAACACCAGTTTTAGGGAGTGTATAAGAACCTACCAACTGATCCACTAGTCCAGTTCTCATCTTCGTCAAAATGTGCATCCCCTCCAATGTTGTTTCCAGGAGCGAATGCATGGGCCAGGGTACCATATGGGCCATCAAAAGGATAAAAATCATTATGAACTGTAGAGAAAGAATATTAAGAAATTGATATTTGTAAGGAGAAATTACATACACTGTACAATACATTACATAATAATTTATAAAAAAAAGTCAGGTACCTTGAGCTGCAAATGAGATATCAATATCAGCGACACCATCAAGGATTCTAGTAAAGGTAAGTGGGGTAACATCACTCCAGACCTTGAAAGCCTTCTGAATGGCCCGGTCCACCTCATCTTTGGGCATATCTGGGGTGTAGTTTAGTATTCTGTGGGGAAAGTGTGATTCAATGAATAACGTAATTATAATTCCATAGTATGTCATGAAATGAAAGCTGCCTTTGTTAAATCAAACACGGTTTCAATGCTTTGGTATGAAAATAGCTAGAATTTCAGCCACGAAGTGGAACAGAACTGCTTCTTTTTGGGAGAAAGGATGGAGATTTAGGCATTAAAGCCTTTTCATCAAATATAACATTTTTCAACCATATAAAACATGGGAAGAGGTAAAATTCACTAAGTAGTTGGCAGCAACGTAGGAAAGTAGGATTCAATTTGGCTTCACAGTAACAGTTGTGATGTTTAAGGGGCACATTGTGTACCTGTATGTCAGATCTTTCTTCTTCCAAACAGGGTTTCCAGGGAAGGTCGCAAAATTGCCGACGTCAGAAATCCCACACCGAGGTTGTTGCATCACATCTATGGTTTCCTGATCCAGTGTTCCAGTGACCTCCAAACCATAGAAGTCCTGCATCTCACGGATTTTCTCGGAGAATGCATTGCTGCCCTTCTTTCTTGACTGGCGGATCCCATTTGTCTGAAGGTTGAAGAATTTTTTCAAGAACTCCTGTAAAGATGTAATGGAACGGGTTCAGTTAAACATCCAGCTGCAAGAAACATAAGGTTCTCTTTGGGAGTATTATCCCAGTAGCCTGTACTGTTTGTTATTATTACTTCTTGTGTTAATGTCCAGCCAGCCAGAATGGCTCTTATTACCTATACTAGGCGGAACTTTCTATACTTCAAAATAATCAGTTCCCTATGCCTAGAGCATCCAAATAAGATTTCAAATAATTAGTTGTTTAAACCCAAATGTTCCTTTCATTCTAATTGCTCTTAATGCTCTGAATGCTTGTGTTCTGGAGTTGAAAGTTTTGCTTGCGTCATGAACAGTGACTTGCCCTGAGGCTACCAAAACATTTACACACTGCACATTCCAATAGGACTGTATTTCTGCCCACATTTATCCTAACTTACTTATCATCAAATCCAAAGTACTGCACATTGTATGTAAAGCCAGACAACAACATATTAGATAAATACATAGATAGATAGTTGGATAGTTAGATGGTAGATAATTAAATGGGAAAAAAGAAATTGATACAGAGACAGAATACATAGAATAGATAAATATAAATATATATATATATATATATATATATAAACACAGACAGAATAGATATATAATATATATAGAGGATAAATAGATAGAAAAAAACTTGTAAATATAGATAGATTGATATACAGATAGATAGATGGATAGATTGTAGATATAGAGAAATACTTAAATGAAGACCAATTATTAGGATAACTAACTGACTGTCTATGGATAGATAGATGATAGATAGATAGATGATAGATAGATAGATAGATAGAGGATAGACAGACACAGAGATAGAATAGATAGACAGACAGACAGGTAGACAGAATAGATAGATGATTGATAGATAGATAGATACAGAGATAGAATAAATAATACATATAAGCAAACCAATCTGCTCACCTCAGCAATCTGTCCATCTTTGTTATCTATGTCTGTCTGGGTCCTAGCAGGGAATGCCGTGCAACATGCTATACACAGCAGGAACACAATCCAGGACCTCATTGCTGCTCGTGGCTAAGTAGCTGTTTCTTGGAGCTTATTGCCTCAAAGGTTAAGCTTCCAACCTTGCTCTGACTTTCCATGTGTTGAACATGCCTATTTATATGATACCTGGGTGCCTTGGCCAGCCTGAGCAACATGATTCATCCTTTACAGCTTCCGTTAATTCCATGTAAAAGCATGTTTTTTTTTTTTAAACTGCCAGCAAGTTGTGACACGAATACACAGAGTAAACCCCACCATTGTGCAACATCCCTGCATGATTAATAAAGCATGTTTTGAGTAGAAAGGGGGACAACTTATGTTATGTCTATTAAACCTATAGAGATAGCCTATGGAGATATCCATATTCTCCTGTCAATCATCCTCAGCTCATATACAGCTCAGCCTTTCTGCAATTATGGGATTTGTATTTATAATCATCAAGGCTGCAGCAGCAGATATGTTATAAAGACTCCAAGAAATAACTGGATCCAGTGGTATTACTTTCATTTTATTTATTTTAATGGATCTTATTGAAATTTTCACTGGTATTTCCTCTGAGGGGCCGATTTACTAATCCACGAACGGATTGAAAGCGTCCGAATGCGTTTTTTTCATAATGATCAGTATTTTGCAATTTTTTTGTCATGACTTTTTCGTAAATTGTAGCGACTTTTTCGTAGCTGTTACGACTTGCGCGAATTGTCGCGACTTTTTCGTAGCCGTCGCGAAAAAATTGGAAAGGTTTGCCCGCCGTTTACTAGCGCTCAATACGAAAAAGTCACGACAATTCGTCTTAACGGCTACGAAAAAGTCGCGACGGCGACGAAAAAAACGCAAAAAATATGAAAAAGTCGCAAAATGTTCGTTTCCAATCCGATTTTTTCCCATTCGGGATTCGGATTTGTGGATTAGTAAATCAGCCCCTAAGTGTTTAATATAAAACAACCCTTATAGAAACCGATGTATCAGAAGGAAAACATTATTTAGTCATAGTACAGTAACACCAAATATCAAGATCATAGTATAAGCCCTGGTATTTTTTATTGCAGTTTATTTGTTATCAGTTCTGCAGTTTGTATCAGTTGTCTAAACAGAACTGCACCCAGTCTATTGCGTGACTATAAGCACATATTTCTATAGTGCCACTATATTTCCCAGCACTGTACTACAGAAAGATGTATATATCAAACATACAGATTACATACAAATATTGGCTGATTTAGAAGATAAAGAGTACCCTACTCACTATTATGATCCTGCTTTCTAAAGAATAGTTACTGTATATATTCGAGTATAAGCCTAGTTTTTCAGCACCCAAAATGTGCGATGGGTCCCTCCAGACTAGCACCCTCTGTCCCTTGTGTGCAAATTAGGCCACCCGCAACCAGACCCTCCAGTGCCCTGGCCTAGGCTCCCACTAGCAATACTTATTCCCCCTTACATCTCCTCCGGGACCGGGTCTGCTGCCAGTTTGCCAATGTGCAATAAGCGTGGGGTAGTACTCATATTGTTTTTGTTGACCCTCTTCTCCGCTTACAGAGCTAGTTTACTGTTTTTCTTTGAAATAAATATTGAAAAACATATACCCCACTGATGCCTCAATTAATGTAATTTTATTGGTATTTATTTTGATTATTAAAACTTAGCAGTAGCTGCTGCATTTCCCACCCTAGGCTTATACTCGAGTCAATAAGTTTTTCCAGTTTTCTTAGGTAAAATTAGGTACCTCGACTTATATTCGGATCGGCTTTTACTCGAGTATATACGGTACATAGTTACATAGGGTTGAAAAAAGACCAGAGCCCATCAAGTTTAACCCATCCAAGTAAACCCAGCACCCACAACCCACACCTACCTATCTATCCACTCACATACAGACCCACACTGACCTATCTATCCACTCACATACAGACCCACACTGACCTATCTATCCACTCACATACAGACCCACACTGACCTATCTATCCACTCACATACAGACCCACACTGACCTATCTATCCACTCACATACAGACCCACACTGACCTATCTATCCACTCACATACAGACCCACACTGACCTATCTATCCACTCACATACAGACCCACACTGACCTATCCACTCACATACAGACCCATACTGACCTATCTATCCACTCACATACAGACCCACACTGACCTATCCACTCACATACAGACCCATACTGACCTATCTATCCACTCACATACAGACCCACACTGACCTATCCACTCACATACAGACCCATACTGACCTATCTATCCACTCACATACAGACCCACACTGACCTATCTATACACTCACATACAGACCCATACTGACCTATCTATCCACTCACATACAGACCCACACTGACCTATCTATCCACTCACATACAGACCCACACTGACCTATCTATCCACTCACATACAGACCCACACTGACCTATCTATCCACTCACATACAGACCCACACTGACTTATCTATCCACTCACATACAGACCCACACTGACCTATCTATCCACTCACATACAGACCCACACTGACCTATCTATCCACTCACATACAGACCCACACTGACCTATCTATCCACTCACATACAGACCCACACTGACCTATCCACTCACATACAGACCCACACTGACCTATCTATCCACTCACATACAGACCCATACTGACCTATCTATCCACTCACATACAGACCCATACTGACCTATCTATCCACTCACATACAGACCCACACTGACCTATCTATCCACTCACATACAGACCCACACTGACCTATCTATACACTCACATACAGACCCATACTGACCTATCTATCCACTCACATACAGACCCATACTGACCTATTTATCCACTCACATACAGACCCATACTGACCTATCTATCCACTCACATACAGACCCACACTGACCTATCTATCCACTCACATACAGACCCATACTGACCTATCTATCCACTCACATACAGACCCACACTGACCTATCTATCCACTCACATACAGACCCACACTGACCTTTCTATCCACTCACATACAGACCCATACTGACCTATCTATCCACTCACATACAGACCCACACTGACCTATCTATCCACTCACATACAGACCCACACTGACCTATCTATCCACTCACATACAGACCCACACTGACCTATCTATAGACTCACATACAGACCCACACTGACCTATCTATACACTCACATACAGACCCATACTGACCTATCTATCCACTCGCATACAGACCCATACTGACCTATCTATCCACTCACATACAGACCCATACTGACCTATCTATACACTCACATACAGACCCACACTGACCTATCTATCCACTCACATACAGACCCATACTGACCTATCTATCCACTCGCATACAGACCCATACTGACCTATCTATCCACTCGCATACAGACCCATACTGACCTATCTATCCACTCACATACAGACCCACACTGACCTATCTATACACTCACATACAGACCCACACTGACCTATCTATACACTCACATACAGACCCATACTGACCTATCTATCCACTTACATACAGACCCACACCTACCAATCTATACACTCACATACATAAACCATATATACCAACATCAATACTAACTGTAGATTTTAATATCACAATAGTCTTGGATATTATGCTTGTTCAAGAAAGTTTTCAAAATTAACAGGATACAAAAAATAGAACAAAATAGGCAATGCTATTTATATAAAAACCTTTATAGGACTCTCATTTCCTGGTTCTGCTCCTTTAATGGCCGTTACCATGCAGTCACCATGTTAAATATGAGACTAAATGAATTTCATAATTTATAATCTGAAACATATGGCACATATTTGCCACAGTATATATATATAACATGCATATTCAGAAAAAATTTTGCATTGAAATATTTTGTTTATTGTGTATAGCTAATGGGGCGCTGCTGGTTGAGATGTGTGGGAGGAGGGTCCTTGACTAGACTAGCAAGGGGCGACACTTGGGTATGGGCAGGGGCTACTCACAGATTGGGAGATGGGTGGGGGACAGAACCTTACGGGAAATGAAGCAACTTTGGAATTTTACAGGCAGGGGAAGCCTCCTGCCCACCCTCCCTATTTGCAGATTCTTTTTTGTCACAGCTCGGAGCATGAAGGCTTCCCAGGAACAGAGGGCTATCCTCTCCTACATTTTGCGGGTCAGGCTTTACCTGACCCACAAAATCTTGTCATGCAATAGCACAAGGTTCCAACAAAATCCGATCCCCCCTGCTGTAAAGTAATTTGGATTACTAGGTGGGAGTTGTGTTCCTGCATCTACATCTGACAGTCAACGTGTTTCAGTGAGAAGAAAAAGTCTTTCTGTCACCATCAGGTTTTATCTTGTCGGATGCAGACGCAGCATTCCCTTCCCACAGGCGTGTTGCGTTGGATAGAAAAGCTTCCATATAATTTACACATCAGATTTCCCTATCAGTCCCATTATTTTTTGACCTGCGCAACTGTATCCGACTTGTAGGTGTTCTGTCAATGTGACATGATCCTACAAAATCTCCCGTGTAGTTAAGCTCTAAGGCACCAAAGTGATGGGGAAAAGAGTCCTCTCTGCATGGAGCCCCAGGTACTCCTTCCCTCACTTGCCTACTTGCTGGAGCTGCAGGTCCCAAGCATGAATTATTGGTTAAAGCAATGAATGTAAGAACTGATTTTAATGTATTATCATTTATTAAACTGCCCTGCCCACACTGTTGCTGCTAATTTACAGACAAAATGAAGACAAAAAACAATGGGATATGCCCTTCTCTCAAACCTTTATTCTTTATTTAATGCAGATACATTACCCAGCACTAAAGGGGCAATAAGTGAGCTAGATATGCCCCAACTAATTCATCTGCATCTGTGATAGATATATTTATGTATCACAGATATATATCTGCATCTATAGATAGATATACAGTGTCGGACTGGCCCACCAGGATACCAGGAAAACTCCCGGTGGGCCCAAGTGTCAGTGGGCCCTCCTGCTCCTGACCATTTGGCCTGTTTCATTGTCATTCCCTATTTCTGAATGGGAACAAAGAGGAGAAATAGATGGAAGAATAGATGCTAGCATGTAAATACAAGAGACTAGGAGAAAAAACATTTGGGCCTATGGTCTAAGGTTTTCTGGTGGGCTCCTGGGGTCCTAGTCAGTTACTGTAGATTTATATATATATATCAGTGCATGCACAGGACAATCTTTATATATATAGTTGTATAAAAAAATTACCACTATAAGAATATTTTTAGAAAAGGAATTTAATGGGTTAATACTGTGGGGGACAGGTACAGAGAGGCTACAGGAAGACTGTATGAACTAACCTATAAGCAAGTCTTATAAAATGCAGAAAGTGTGATATAATTGACCAAAAAATTGTGCATATTGGCAATTTTTGCCACAACAACATCCCTGCCATTGCACGTCTTTGTCCCCTGAATCCAGTGCACTAGTAATACTGCAAACTCCCAGTTTCTGCCCTCTTGCCGTAGAAGCCGAACACTGCCTGTGTCAAGGAATGCAGTAACCTCTCTGTGGATGAAAGGGTTTCCCTATATGTAGTATATAAAGGCTTTATGCACACCCATACCTACCCTATACATACACAAACAAACTAGTTCTGTTTCACAAATAAATCATATTTCTATTCATACATATAGTGATTGCAGTTTGCTTCCACTAGGTGGCATGTGGTGCGAAGCAATTTTTGATGTTCCGCATTTCCCCTTGTACGTCTGTCATAGTTCTGTAAATTAAAAAATACAATAATAAATAGCTATAGGAAATATTTTATTTCACGTCACATAGTTACTAGTGATGCAAAGAGAAAGCTCTATCAGTGGTCAAGACTTCTCTTGGCTTTAGTTTGAAGAAAAATGGGGTTCTCCCACAGATTGAAATGTATTTTCTATTTATTGTTTTTTTTTTCTTCCTTTTCTCACCTAAATATCTCTGGAGCATAGAGGTGACAAGGGCCATTCTATCGATTGGGGCAGAATAGCATTTCTTTTATGAAATCATTCCTCCAGTACAGTACAGGTCTAAGGGAACCTTGCACAACTTAATACAAGAATTTTTTTCTCAGGTGCCTCTATGTTATGACTTAATAATTGAGGCAAAAAAGCAAAATATGGTAAATATGTGAGAATGGAAAAAATCTGGTAAACTGTGATTTCCCAATGGGGAATCAGGTGGAGAAAAACTAAAAACCTTTATGCCCTATGGAGCTGGAATCTGTAGCTGAATCTTTAGCGCTCACTCGCCAGTGGTGGAGGGAAAGGGGACTTTGAAATACATGAATTGTATCCTAAATTTTTATTCAGTCTTTATTAGATATCAATTCTACAAATATGGATAAAGGTATGGGACCTGTTATCCAGAATGCTCGGGACCTGGGGTTTTCTGCATAAGGGGTCTTTCCGTAATTCGGATCTCCATACCTTAAGCCTGCTAAAAATCATTTAAACATTAAATAAACCCAATAGGATTGTTTTGCCTCCAATAAGGATTAATTGTATCATAGCTGAGATCAGGTACAATTTAATGTTTTATGTTACAGATACAAAGGAAATCATTAAAAGTTTTGTAATTGTTTGACTAAAATAGAGTCTATGGGAGATGACCTTCCTGTAATTTGGAGCTTTCCAGATAATGGATCCCATACCTGTACTGATGCATACACACACTTCTTTACTTTTTTCAGACCCATGTTACCATTTTCTTTCCTGCCATGTTGGGAATGTGGGTCCATTATTCCTTAGTACTGTGGCCCCTTGGACTACCCAAATCCCATGTAGAATTTAAGTAGAAAATACTACTTTATACACTCACCAAAAGGATTATTAGGAACACCTGTTCAATTTCTCATTAATGCAATTATCTAATCAACCAATCACATGGCAGTTGCTTCAATGCATTTAGGGGTGTGGTCCTGGTCAAGACAATCTCCTGAACTCCAAACTGAATGTCAGAATGGGAAAGAAAGGTGATTTAAGCAATTTTGAGCGTGGCATGGTTGTTGGTGCCAGACGGGCCAGTCTGAGTATTTCACAATCTGCTCAGTTACTGGGATTTTCATGCACAACCATTTCTAGGGCTTAGAAAGAATGGTGTGAAAAGGGAAAAACATCCAGTATGCGGCAGTCCTGTGGGCGAAAATGCCTTGTTGATGCTAGAGGTCAGAGGAGAATGGGCCGACTGATTCAAGCTGATAGAAGAGCAACTTTGACTGAAATAACCACTCGTTACAACCGAGGTATACAGCAAAACATTTGTGAAGCCACAACACGCACAACCTTGAGGTGGATGGGCTACAACAGCAGAAGACCCCACCAGGTACCACTCATCTCCACTACAAATAGGAAAAAGAGGCTACAATTTGCACAAGCTCACCAAAATTGGACAGTTGAAGACTGGAAAATGTTGCCTGGTCTGATGAGTCTCGATTTCTGTTGAGACATTCAAATGGTAGAGTCAGAATTTGGCGTAAACAGAATGAGAACATGGATCCATCATGCCTTGTTACCACTGTGCAGGCTGGTGGTGGTGGTGTAATGGTGTGGGGGATGTTTTCTTGGCACACTTTAGGCCCCTTAGTGCCATGAGCATTGTTTCTGACCATGTCCATCCCTTTATGACCACCATGTACCCATCCTCTGATGGCTACTTCCAGCAGGATAATGCACCATGTAACAAAGCTCGAATCATTTTAAATTGGTTTCTTGAACATGACAATGAGTTCACTGTACTAAAATGGCCCCCACAGTCACCAGATCTCAACCCAATAGAGCATCTTTGGGATGTGGTGGAACGGGAGCTTCGTGCCCTGGATGTGCATCCCACAAATCTCCATCAACTGCAAGATGCTATCCTATCAATATGGGCCAACATTTCTAAAGAATGCTTTCAGCACCTTGTTGAATCAATGCCAAGTAGAATTAAGGCAGTTCTGAAGGCGAAAGGGGGTCAAACACCGTATTAGTATAGTGTTCCTAATAATCCTTTTGGTGTGTGTACTGTATATTCCTGTTACTAGGGTTGGACTGGATCCCTGCTGGGTACTCCGGGGCCCACAGCTCTCCTGATGTGCCTAAGTATCATGTTCAGGGGTGGGTGTCGGGGGCCGGGGTGTGTGTGTGTGGGTACCACGGCAGGGGCCCCCTGGGGGCAGTGCGGGGCCCTTGCGGTGGCAGCCCCAGTGGGCCCTGCACCCTCCCCCCACTCTGACCCTGTCACGTGGTGATCAGGATTAACCAATTGCAGCATCAATATCAGAGAGTCCTACCCATTTTACCTAATTTTAGAAAACCGGGCAGGAAGTTTTGACCCAGATAGCTCTTCCAAAATCAATGCTGTTGCCTCAAATGTAGCCAGAGCCAAGCCGAGAAGTATTGGCACCAAGGCAATTCTGCTTCACCTGGCACCCTGCGTGCCCACCCCTCAAACACTCACTCACCATCCAGTCAACATCCCACAATCCTCCTCTACTTGGTCTGTACAGCTCCCCGGCTGCATGCTGGTAAGGAAGGCCGGACAAAGTTTATAGAAAGAAAAAGTTTATTCTAGACAAACAATATGGCAGCTCATAGTGAAAACGATAAAGGATTGTTCTTGCACACAATTCATTGCACCGGCACATATAACAGCCTATTATTGTACCTCTATTTGCTGAGCTTTAGCATGAACACAGGGTGGACGTGCTGAGACGTAGCTATGCAGATGTTTGCGTGAAACGCACGGGTTCAGCATCATCTGAAACAGACGGGTTTCAAAACATTCTTCATACATCATAATTAACTGGAAATTTTCTCTAACTACCGAGAATTAAAAACATAACAAACTCTGCAGGAATTTGTACTGATGTTTATATACTGAAAACTTCAGGACTAACCTTTTTTTCTTTCCTATTCATCACTTACTGGCAGATATTATTGTCCCACGGCTTTATCAGCTTTACATCTGCATGCTGAGACACGGCTAAGCTCAAGTTTACTGAAATAACCCCTTGCGTACATGAGATTCTCATTTACTGATACAAAAGGGTTTCCAAACTAATTCTTTATACCCACCAGGAATTCAGAGCAATTCTGAAATTTAGCAATTATTTTTGCAATAATTTAATAATTGAATAAAGATCTGCCTCTAAATGTCTAGGGTTAATTCCCCTACAGCTCAGTAAGTCCATTGGTTGGGAGTTAAACCCATTTGGCCCAGGGATCTTGTGCCTGGCTCGTGTCCATAGGTTATATAATGGGAGGAAGTACATGGCTCTTGGGAACCAGGAATGTAAGGTACCAAGCTTTGTACCCTAAGGGGACCAGTCAGAGAAAGGGACCTGGTTAATAAGATAAGGTTGCAGTTTATTCCATACCACACAAGGGTTTTGAGTTTTCCAAGAGTCTACAGATTGAAAAAGGACTCAGGCTAATGTTATCCCTGAGAAGCTTCGACTGGAGGAGAAACATTGCATGGAGGTGTGTCTGAGTGGTGAGACCAACCCTACATGTTCTAGCGCAGGGATCCCCAAACTTTCATACTTGTGAGCCACAGCCAAATGTAAAAAGACTTGGGGAGCAACACAAGCACCATAAAAGTTCATGGAGGCGCCAAATAAGGGCTGTGATTGGCTATTAGGGGCCTCTATGCACCCTATCAGCTTACAGGGGCTTTATTTGGTAGGAAATCTTGTTTTTATTCACCCAAAACTTGCCCCCAAGTCAGGAATTCAAAAATAACTACCTGGTTTTGGGGCACTGGGAGCAACATCCAAAGGGTTGGGGAGCAGCATGTTGCTCATGAGCCACTGGTTGGGGATCACTGTTCTAGCGTCTATGTCTGAGCCAACCTTTGCTATATCACTTATTCTCTATGTTGCTGCATCCAAAAGTACCTTTGCACTGTTCAATAAATCTATTTGCTTGAGGATCACTGGTGCCCCTCAGTGTATACAGTAATAAAGTGTTGAGAGCTGTAGTCCACAATCCTTAAACCTCCCTACCTAGAGATGATCTTTCTCCTGCTTCCATAGTCTTAAGCCAAGCTTGAAGTTCGAATTAAACTTTAATTTTACTTAAAAAGCAAGCAACAACTTAGAAGTAAAATAATTATAGTCTCTGGTGCATGTTGATTTTAAGGGAGTTTTTTTTTTTAAAAAAATACTTTTATTAGCAAAGAATTTGGACTTTATCAAGCATTCCTCTAGAGTCCTGCAGGAAGTCAGGTTATTGGGCGGAATCTACTTGGTGTCCCCACCATATGGATGACCAGCAGGTACCGCTTAGCTGCAGTAAGGGGATAACAAACAAAAATCTAGTTTTCACAATGTAAAGAGGATGGTGTGTAAAGTCAGAATTGCAGTTATTGTGGGAGCAGTTTGGGTGGATGCATGGGTATAAGAAAGCGGGTAGGCGGGTATGGTTTGGGCTTAGAGTAAGCGAGTACGGGTTGGGGGCAGATCTGAAAAAACAGACCCACGCAGGTCTCTAAGGGGCACATTTACTAAGACACGAATCTGAACCAAATTGGAAAAATTCCGATTTGAAAACGAACATTTTGCGACTTTTTCGTATTTTTTGCGATTTTTTCGGCGTCTTTACGACTTTTCGGAAATTGTTGCGACTTTTTCGTTACCAATACGATTTGTGTGAAAAAACGCGAGTTTTTCGTAGCCATTCCGAAAGTTGCGCCAAATCTGGCGATTTTTTCGTAGCGTTAAAACTTGCGCGAAAATTTGCGCCTTTTTCGTAGCGTTAAAACTTAAAAGGTGCGACGTTTCGCGCAAGTTTTAACGCTATAGAAAAATCGCAACTTTTTGCGCAAGCTTTAACGCTACGAAAAATCGTGTTTTTTCGCACAAATCGTATTAGTAACGAAAAAGTCGCGATAATTTTCCGAAAAAAATCGCAAAATACCGATCATTACGAAAAAAACGCAATCGGACGCATTCGGCCCGTTCGTGGGTTAGTAAATGTGCCCCTAATTCTACAGTAAACTTTAGCGGTTTAACCACAAACCAAAAACCCCAAAAACATTTTTGCATGTGTCCAATCTACAAAAAAATAATACCTATACTTCTAGTTGGATGGATTTTAGTTCTTTGAAGGTTATAATATTATTTAAGAATTCCTTCATTCCTAATTTTTATTCTATTCCACATTACACAGCAGATCTCTTTTTTACACAAGTATTTTAGGCCATACTTCAAGTGTGTTTCTATTATTCTGATTATTAAAATGCCCAAACACATACAAATTGGGAATTGACTATTTACATTTTCTTGAGTGACCCCGAATCCCATTAACCCAGGTATGCGACAAAGATTATGAACGTTTTTGAATAGTATATGATCCGAATGGGATCTGGAAAAAAATCCTGTTGTATGTGATCTACAGCAAGCCATATTTCACTGACCCCTACTGAGATCTGAGGCTTGGGGGGTCAGACTTTTGGCCTATTAAATTAAAGCGGACCTGTCACTCTCACCTGAAAATTCAGCTACTGGTGCAGAAAAGCAGCTCTCTTTTTTTTTTTATGTGTCTTTCCCCAGATATTGCCTATTATCTTTATGCCCTGTAAATCAAAAGTATTCAACTTTTGTATTCTACATCACCACTCCTTCTATTCTCCCCCTCCCTATACAGGCTATCAGTCTCACGTAGCTTTAATGAGAACGCTCACACGTAATTATGGTAGAGACGCACCTAACTATTGTGAGCGAGCTCTCTACATTACATGGGCTGATTCTATCCTGCGATTCTTGGGGGCGCACAGACTCGCAAAGCAGCACGACAGTTTCTCAATTTGGATGCAACGAACTATACGCGTCCCTTCATTTACAGCGCATGCGCGATATTAAACAGAGCAGGACTGACGTGAAACATAAAGATGGCGGATGAATATGGCGGCTCGCACCCAGCAAAAATGCAGCAGCGGGTTGGGAGACAACGGCTTAAACGATGTAATTTATATTTCTAAAGTTTATTTTGGCATTGTGAAAGGTGACAGGTCCACTTTAAGATTTATTTGTTTTGGACAACTAATATCATAATCATAATATTCAATATAGAGTCAGGTTACAAACAAATTTACTGATTTTGTATCCAGTTGTCTGGGTCCAGTCTTTGGTTCAAAGAAGGGCTGCTAAGCTGGTGAAAGGTATGGAATGTCTCAGTTATGATGAAATACTGGCCAGGGTGGGTTTGTTAATGCTGGAGAATAGATACTTAGGGGCACATTTACTAATCCACGATTCCGAATCCCGAATGGGAAAAAATCGGATTGGAAACAAAAACTACTTTTTCGTCGCCGTCATGTTTTTTTCGTGTTTTGTTTAATTTTTGCGTCGCCGTCACGACTTTATCGTATTTTGCGCTACTTTTTCGTCGGCATCGAAATGTTTTCGTATTGAGCAACTGTAAACGGCAGAAAAACCAATCTGATTTTTTTGTGACGGCGACAATAATGTCGCAACAATTTGCGAAAAAGTCTTGACGGCTACGAAAAAGTCGTGACGGCGATGAAAAAGCCGCAATAAAGACGCAACGGCGACAAAAAAAAAACGCAAAATATCGATCATTACGGAAAAAACGCATTCGGGCGCTTTTCGGACGTTCGTGGATTAGTAAATGTGCCCCATAATATTTCAGGCAATCATCTAAAGCTTTATCAAGCAAAAGGTCCTTCCAGCGGGCACAAGGACATTTATTCAGATTAAAAGAAAGGAGGCTCCATTTTAATATTTGGAAGGGGGTTGGTTGAGAGAAGGGGGTTGGTTGAGAGAAGGGGTTTGGTTGAGAGAAGGGGTTTGGTTGTAGAATTCTCTCCCTGTAGTACCGGCTGATACATTTAACCTTTTTTATAAATAAAAAAGAGACAGGATATGAAAATAAAGATAATGAATAAAAAGGTACAATAAAGAATAATAATAAACTTGTAAGCTCCCATTTGAAAGCTGGAAACATATACAAGAGGAGGGCAAATAATTAAAAAACAATGAAAAAATAAATAATGAAGACCACGTTGCTAGGAATAGGACATTCAATAACATACTAAAAAAAACACCCCTTTCAGTTAACAAAGCTGTTCTATGTTAATGTTGAACCTTATGGGAAACATATTTCTTGCACAGTGACTAAACACAAGTGCAAATCTATTTCCGCTCATAGTCACCCAGCCACGCTTCTGTCGTAAATAAAGGGGAACTTGCTCATACACTCATTTCCTTTCATTAATAACTGTGCCCATGGTAACTGTATTCTCTGGTTTTGCACACAATCACATTTCCCTTGTTTAAAATGAGGGTAGATAAAAACTGAATATATTTACCCACATCCTTCATTCTCATACGCCATATGGGGATTTGCCCCCCAGTTAAAGCAAAGCATTTCCTCTGTTAGTTTAAGTTTTGCCTATAAACATACCGGCTGTTTCATAATCTAAATTGCTTATTCATAAAGTACAGCTAATAATAGCTTTCTAAAGAGGCCTTTTCTAAACAGGGCGGAAACGCTTCCACTTTTCCCATAAAGAGTGGGATAAAATGTACAAGATGTATTCAACAGCGGAGGGAATGTAATTCAGACTGGAATTCATCACAGTTTAGTAGCAGGCAAAAATACTATAGGCACAACTGTTTGCTGTCAAGCAGTGAAAAGAGCTTTATTAGCTCTCAAAAAGTGGCAATGTTTTGGACCTCTGCTGGGCCCTTTAGTAAGGCTTGATAAAGGGCCCGGCAGAGGTCCAAAACGTTGCCATTTTTTGTGAGCTAATAAAGCACTTTTCACTGCTTGACAGCAAACAGCAGTTGGGCCTATAGTATTTTTGTTTTCCATATGATTTCCTGGGCCCCTGGCAGTTTGGGGCCCCTATACTATTAGGCACCTGACCCTTACGGGTGTTTTTCAGACTGGTGGTAGCACTCCATCCTACATTGTACAGTTTAGTAGAGGGCAGGCACACAATGAGGCTTCTCTGTATTTTTAAATAAATCCCCTCTGGAAACAGTTGCTTCAGCAATCTATGATCAGACTTTCCTGCAATATTTATATTTACTGTGCTGAATTTAGCAATTTCTGAGAATTCCAAGTGGGCATTCGTGTAAAAAAAGAGGCTAGAGTTGTACTAGAATGTTTAGTGGCTGATGATTTGACAGAAAGGGGCCATTTATGCTCCTGACAGACATGGGATGATAGCAGGCAGGATGAACACACTAGGGGATGATGTCATGCTCTGTTTTTCCCGCCTAAGATAGGGGAGATGTGATTGGTAGATGGTTGCTGGGGGGATCATGAGAAAGCTAGGCAGGTTATACTGACAGGTTTCAGCTATTTGTTAATATGGGTAAAGTGGGGGATCTGGTGACAGGTCAGAGCCCTATATAAAGAGGTCCCCAAGGGGATACTTACCCATTGGGAATAGGTAATAAGATGACCCTGAAGACCTCCAGGATAATAGACTTTGAGGCAGCAGTGGCAGAGTAGGAGCAGCCCACCCTCCCTTCCCTATATAAAAAAATGTGCAGCTTGGAGTATTGTTGGTGTTAATAAATTTGGAAAGCAAGTTCATGAACTGGGGCTTTCAGCTGGTGGTGTGGTGGGAGCTGGGAAATTAATAAAGGCGACCAGGGTCGGACTGGGCTGCCGGGACACCGGGAAAAATCCCAGTGGGCTCCAGCCCTAGTGGGCCCTGACCCTTGCTGACGCTCCCTCTGCCCAACTGTTCCTCGGGTAGGGGCCCCTGCGGGGGGTGGGGGGTGCGTCGGAGCCCCTGTGGGCCCCCCAGTCCGACCCTGAAAGTGGCCTGTTAAAAGCTATACATGGGCTGGCCAGGTATGAACTAATATGTTCTATGTTTGTGTAAACGATTATGATTGTTGATTTTCATATGGTCATATGAAAATGGTTGTAACGTAAAATTTTAAAATAAACAAGCTACGGCCTTCTGCTCCATCAAGTTAGTGTCAGCAGGGCCGGATTTCTGAATAGGGCGCCCCCTTTTGCCTCCCGCCCACCTCGACTGCGCATACGGAGCAGTGGGGAGAGGACGCGCTACAGTTTCTGTGCATTCTCTCCCCATTGCGCCGTATGTGGGCAAAATATCCTGGTGCGGCTGTGAGGCATGCCAACCCTAAATTTCTGCCGCCTGAGTGTCACTGCGGTTTATTTTAGTAAACTGTTTCTATTTGTCCTGCTTACCTATCCCATATTGATTGCTCGCTTATTTAATAATAAGGAAAACTGGTTTGAATAAAAAACTGGAATATCTCAAATTTTTCGAGTTTACAAGCTCTAAAAACTAGAAAAATGGAAGTTTGGGAATATGCCTATGACAACTCCCATTGGCTTTTTATTAAAACTCGCAAGATTTTAGGTGGCGAATTTTCATATTTGAGTTTTTTGGGTTTTTCCACTTAATAAATACCAGACATCCGATTTTTCGAAGCTCAAGAAAACTTGAATCGAGAAAAAAAATCAAACTTGACCATTGATAAATCAATCCCCTACGTGTCAATTATAGAAAAAAAACTTATAGGGGCAACAACCAAGTTCAACATGAACCCTACAAATATTTAAGCCATTTAGTTAAAGACTATAATCATTTCATAATCAAAAATATTTATTATTCATTTGGTGAGGCATGTTCTATTACTGCTAAACCAGTTCTGCAACTCTTTCCCTTCCAACTTTAAACTAGCAGATTTAAAGGAGAACTAAACCCTAAAAACAGATATGGGTAAAAATGCTGTCTTATACTGTATAAGAAAATTTTTAAAGTTTTGGTGAATCTTTTCCTGCAGGCACAAAAAGCCACATTTTTTCACTCTGCTGCGCATGTTGAAAGAAGAAACAGAAAAAGGAGATTCCCCCCAGGCCCGGATTTGTGGAAAGGCCACAAAGGCCCGGGCCTAGGGCGGCAAAAGTTTAGGGGCGGCATGCCGCCCCGCCGCAAGTAAATTTTTAAATTTGGCTCCCATACGGAGCAGTGGGGACCTCTCCCCACTGCTCCGTATGGGAGTTTAAAGGAGGGTTTGCGCATGCGCACTGGGGAGCGGGCGCGTTTGCGCATGCGCACGGGGTTGTGTTCGCGCATGCGCACTGGGGGCCGCATTCGCGCATGCGCAGAGGGTGACAGCCACAGGGGCGGCCTCGGGGCGCCTCACGGAGAAATCCGGCCCTGATTCCCCCCATGGTGCTCACAGAGAAGTACCCCAGGCCAAGGCAGTTTTCTGCTAACAGGAGTACCAGCCCAGGGTATTAGGTAAGTGATTACATTGATTGGGGTGGGGGTTAACATTTGGCACCGCCCAGTGACTGAGCCTTTTAAAGGGGATGTTCATCTTTGAGTTAACTTTTAGTATGATGTAGAGAGCATTTGCAGTTGGTCTGCATTTTTTATTATTTGTAGCTTTTTTAGTTATTTCACTGTTTGTTCAGCAGCTGGGTGTTTCAGCAGCTATTTGGTTACTAGGGTCCAAATTACCTTAGCTACCAGGGAGTGGCTTGAATGAAATACTGGTATATGAATAGGAGAGGACCTGAATAGCAAGATAAGAAATACAATAAGAAATACAAAATAACAATAATAATAAAACTGTAGCCACACAGAGAAATAGTTTTTGGCTGTGGGGTCAGTGGTCAGAAGAAGGCAAATAATCAAAAAACTATAAAAAATAAATAATGAAGGCCAATAAAAAATTTGCTTTGAATTAGCCATTTGATAACAAACTACAAGCGAACTTAAATATTTATCATGCTGTGTAAAAAGTGGGGTAAGACATTACCAGTGATGTTGCTCATAGCAGCCAATCAGATGTTTTGCTTAAGTTGAAATCTAATTGCTGATTGGCTGCTATGAGCAACATTACTGGTAATGCTTCACTCCACTTTTTACACAGCATGATAAATATACCCCAAAGTTTCAAAGAGAGCCCTGTAGAGCAATTAGTAGCAATTAGTGAATAGCAATTTTTTTCAGGCATAGATTCACAGGGAATTTCCATAATTCGGCATTGGTGAATTGTTATGCAAAACTTTGCAAAATTTTGGCACAAAAAAAAGACTTGGACGCAAAAAATAGGCAGGTCAAAATAGGTGCCGTCACATAAGAAAAAAAAAAAAAGACGCAGGTGCGGCAAAATAGGCAGGTCAAAATAGTTGCGGTCACATAAGAAAAAAAGACGCGGCAAAATAGATGTGACAATATCAAAAAAAATCGCATCACAATAGGTGCTGTCGTGTAAGAAAAAAAAGACACAGACGCATGAAAAAAGACGTGATTGCGTAAAAAAAGGTGCAGTCCAAAAACTCAAAACAAGTCATGTGTGCCAAAAAAGACGTGTGACACTCATGTTTTGCAAATTTATCACCATTTTGTGAATTTTTCCATCGTTTTGCAAATTTTTCAGAGAAGCAAAACGGGACAGATTCACTCATCACTACTTACAATAATTAGGTGTGTAACTTAAAGATACAAATAAACTGATACTGCTGACACTGCAATAGAAATGGCAAAACTGTGTGTAAACAGCTACATGCTGTACTATATACCCAATGATTTCATTAATCCAGTTTAAGGTATACTGTATGGAATCTGGTAGCTGCTGGTAGGTAGTTGCTGAATTTGCTAGGTAACCGTAAAACTACTCATCTGAGAATTTAGTAATAGTAATGAATTTCCCTACATTGTAAACCCTTATGTAATGCAGTCTCCATAATCCAATAACAATGGCAGGCGTTAGCTGACATTGTCACTATGCATCACGTGTAACACAATGATCCAACAATAATTGGTCCATTAAATTCTCTGAAGCAGGTGTTAATTTGTTACATGACTGAATGTGTTAATTACTGACATAGAGTATCTGGAGTAAGGATACCACAAACCATACCTTAGGGAGAAGACACATGGAGCTACTTAGTAGCAGCTACTAAAATAGACAATGCTGATCATCTACTGATAATTGTCTCTACGTGTGTTTAGCAGAGGGAATTCTCAGTATTGTCTATGGCAGGGGATTTTCAGGAGTTTAGTAGCCGTGACAAATAGCTGCTACTAAGTAGCTCCGTGTGTCTTCACCCTAAAGGGGAAAGACAAACTAAGTTACTAGTAGCAGCTAATAAAATAGACAATACTGATAATTTACTAACACTTGTCTCTACATGTGTTTTAGCTGAGGCAATTCTCAATATTGTCAGGGTATTTTCTGGTGTTTAGTTGCCGTGACAAGTAGCTGCTACTAAGTAGCTCCATGTGTCTTTTGCCCAAACAATCAGATTGTGTTTCTCAGGGCTGAGTGCTTGGTTACCTGTTTTTCTCACTCTATACCACCTCAGCATATGTAGCTCAGTCATTTAAATTCCAGTGTCTTCTCCAGACCTCTATCTGCCCTGTCCCTAGTTAAATACCTTTCTGCTCCAATCGGCTCCAATCTCTATTTTGCACCCACTTTACAAACCTTTGTCACTCTGTGCAACATTGTGTGGTTACTTTAGGGTGGCTTACATACAATGTATGTATGTATGTATATCTTTATTTATAAAGCGCTACTTCTGTACGCAGCGCTGTACAGTATAATATATTAATACAAACAGAGGGTTATTAAGATAATAATAGATAAATACACAGTATAACAATAAATACAAATAAATGAATAAGTACAAATAAATACAAGATACAGTTGCAATTAGTTAAGAGTCAAAGACACAAGAGGATGGAGGTCCCTGCACCGTAGAGCTTACAATCTATATGGGAGGGTAACTTACAGACACAAATAGGCAAATATAAGTGCTGTAGGTCACAGTGGGTGACACTGCAATGTAAGTGCTAGTTCCCAGATGAGGTGCTGGGCGAGATTGTACAATTATATATATGTGTGTGTGCTGGCCCCCTGATCCTATCAGTATCCATGTACTATTAAGTCAGATTGGGGATCATACCAGTATGAAAATGTCATCTTCAGATCACTATGTCGGCACACAGTGCGCTGGCAAATGAGGAAATGAAGAGGAACCACATGTCCTAGTCACTTCCTGCTGTTCTGATAATTCATGCTCTTTGTACAAATGATTGGAACAATAAACATGGTGGCCATGCCATGTGTGGTCCTTTATCTGTCCAATCTGACCTGTAGACTGAACAGTGAGACAATATATCAGATGGGTCACTTCTGCCAACTAAATGTCAGGATTGGCAAATGAAATGAACCCGCGGAGTCTCTGGTAACTGGTGCAGGCTCCTCAAGAGGTGACAATTGAATCATTTTTCTGGTCTTCACCAGCAAGAGAACCTGTGAGGAAGCAAAATGTAAGAATTAGTTAAAGGTTGGGGGCTTGCAGTGGATGAGCAATGTCAGGAAACAAAGCCAACGGCACAATTCAGGAGTGGTATAAGAACCAAGGTTTCATGGGTAAACACAGGAATGGCCACATGAAGTCAAACATGGCCACAAAGGGAAGATTTACAAAGGACTAAGAGTACTACACAGACACAGTCTAGCAAAACCTGCTGTTGAGTTCTAAGGTCAGACCCCCATATGTAATAAAAGACACAACATTTGTTCATGTGCAAAGCAACCAATAGGATGCATGTTTTTAAATGTGTGACTAGGAAATGCTACCTGCTGATTGTTATAGGTAACAAGAACTGTAGAAAACTTTGCACCTTATATTACATAACCCCCAGTTAATTGAACAGACCAGTTGAACATGCTAGGGTCTTGTTTACCTTAGCAACAAGGCAGTGGTTTGAATAAGAGACTGGAATAAGAATAGGAGAGGGACTGAATAGAAAGATAAGGAATAACAAGTAACAATAATAATACAATTGTAGCCTCATAGAAAAATAGTTTTTGGCCCGGGTCAGTGACGCTGATTTGAAAGCAGGAAAGCTGTAGTAGAGAAAGGCAAATCATTCAAAAACTATAGAAAATAAATAATGAAGACCAATTGTAAAGTTCAGGATATTCTATAAAATGCAAAAGTTAATGTAATGGTGAACCACCCCTTTAGGTATGTATGCGTATAATACCTCTAGGAAACAAAAAGCAACAATACTGTATGCGTGTCTGTGTACAGTCCACTGTTTAACCCCAAAACTGCATTTTTAACATGTGAGATCCAAAGGAATGTTATTGTAATTGCTAATTTGGGGATAAATCAAAACAATACTCCCAGTCTGTATTTCACCATTCCTATTGTCTTGCAAGGATTATTCTTGTTTGAAAAAAAATAAGCTAATTATAGTTCCTCTTTCAGTATTACTCACACTCATATTGCTGACTAACAATAGTGCGGTACGGTCTTCATACGTACTCAGGCAGATATGAATTACTCCACTGCAGGAGTGCCATAAGCTAGTACAGGTATAGAACCTGTTATCCAGAATACTTGGAACCAAGGGTATTCCGGATAAGGGTTTTTTCTGTAATTTGGATCTTCATAGCTTAAGTCTACGAACTAATCAATTCATCATACATTAATTAAACCCAATAAGTTTGTTTTTCCCCCAAATAAGGATTAATTATTTCATAGTACAAGTACTGTTTTATTATTACAGAGAAAAGGGAATCATTTAACCATTAAATAAACCCAATAGGGCTGTTCTGCCCCAATAAGGGGTAATTATATCTTAGTTGGGATCAAGTACAGGTACTGTTTTATTATTACAGAGAAAAGGGAATCATTTAACCATTAAATAAACCCAATAGGGCTGTTCTGCCCCCAATAAGGGGTAATTATATCTTAGTTGGGATCAAGTACAGGTACTGTTTTATTATTACAGAGAAAAGGGAATCATTTAAACATGAAATAAACCCAATAGGGCTGTTCTGCCCCCAATAAGGGGTAATTATATCTTAGTTGGGATCAAGTACAGGTACTGTTTTATTATTACAGAGAAAAGGGAATCATTTAACCATTAAATAAACCCAATAGGACTGTTCTGCCCCAATAAGGGGTAATTATATCTTAGTTGGGATCAAGTACAGGTACTGTTTTATTATTACAGAGAAAAGGGAATCATTTAACCATTAAATAAACCCAATAGGACTGTTCTGCCCCAATAAGGGGTAATTATATCTTAGTTGGGATCAAGTACAGGTACTGTTTTATTATTACAGAGAAAAGGGAATCATTTAACCATTAAATAAACCCAATAGGGCTGTTCTGCCCCCAATAAGGGGTAATTATATCTTAGTTGGGATCAAATATAATCAAATGTAAAAATCTAAATTATTTTATTAAAATGGAGTCTATGGGAGATGGGCTTTCCGTAATTCAGAGTTTTCTGGATAATGGGTTTCTGGATAACGGATCCTATACCTGTAGCTGTTATTGGCCTGTGTGGCTTCTTTTATTCTAGAATTAAAATGCCCACTGCCTGCCTAACTACTATGCTAAATGGGTATTCAAAAATGACCACTAATGTGCATTAATACTTGATGGTATGTTTTAAGGAACAAATAACAGTATTATCCTGCCATTTCTAGTTGGAATGTTCTGAGGTGGCTAGCAGCATGTATGTGTAGGGACCCATAGGGTTAACATGTCCCTATGGCTTTAAACCCTACAACTTCCTAGTCTATGTTGTTACTGGGCAAAGACCCATGTATCAGTTTATAGTTTTGCATCTGCGCCTTATTGGCTAACAGGGAGACCACTCCCTTGGCACTCTGATACAGTGCTGGGTAAAGGGGTGGGGCTTCCTCTTTGGGATCAACAGGGCCCCAGTAAAGCCTTGTACCCTACAGGCTACGTTTAGCTCTAGTGAAGTGGGGGACAGGGACCCCGTGAGTGAGGAGTAGTCCATGGTTATAAAGTGATTGGCAGTGGAGAGGGTCAGGGAAGGGCAGGACATTACAAATTTACTGACAGACATTGCCGGTAACTTTGTAATACCAGTGCCGGCCCTAGCTGGTGATTTACTGACTATCCCGGTCAAATACTCACCAGGTGGCAACTCTAATCTCCAGTAATACAAGGATGTGTTAACTAAAATAGCTATTGCCCTAGATGCCACTATAGGAGAAGGAATCATTGGGAGGAGAAGGAAAGGTATAATCATTGGGTTGTGTCGTTTTATTAGGCATAATTGCTTACCAGCTCTCCTGTTCACTGAAAACTGCACCAGCCTGAAATACTACACTGGGGGTGCATTTATTAACACATCATCACCGGTGATGTTGCCCATAACAACCAATCAGCAATTTGATTTGAACGGTCTCCTACAAGTTAGTAAAATAAAGCATAGATCTGATTGGTTGATATAAGCAACATCTTCAGTGATGTTTGTCTCCAATGTTAATAAATAGGAGTTTCATGTTGCTATTTCCTTCTATCTCCCAGTGAGCCATTGAGGCTGCTGTGCACTTGGGCAGTAGAGTAAAAAGCCAAACTTTAAAGAAAAAATCAGCCTTTTGCTCTACTCTTTATGTGCATCAAGAGTTCCCCAGTCTGGGGACCAAACTATTAATGGAGACCTTTCAACCAGACATAAAAGCTGTATTATAAAAGTTCTTCAAATTAAACATAAAACCCAAATTCTTTTTTCAATTAAAGCATTAATACCTGTTATAATCTTATTTAGAAATTCAAGCTGTCAGTTATAAATTGCCTGCCCTGCCTGTATGCCTTAGGCAGGCAGTTACTTTCACTTTCCATTCTGCATTCCCTAGATGTTTCTGCACTCCTCTCATCCCCCGCCCTCCTCAAGCTCTTTAATTGTGTATCCTGTGCATTAACATGGACATTGGGTTCCCTTTCTGGCTTAAAAACAAGATTTTGGAATAATGCAATGCTTGTCCTAATAACACTGGTCACACCATGGTGTTTTCAGGCTCTATGTTGTGTACATGTGTTATGGCACCAATGTGTACAGGGATCTACATATTGACTCTGCACACATTCTGAAAACAGAGAACCAATGAGAAAATAAAGGAAATTTTGATAGCAGGAGGTTAATCCTTTATAATCCCTGATTCAGAAAATGACAGATACCAAGAGAGAAGAGAACAAATTAAATGTGCATTGAAAAATCAGTATATTTATTATGAAATATGTTTTACATCAAGATATATAAAATATAGTATAGTAAAGATAAATTAAATAAGTTACATACAAGAAGATAATATACAATATATATTTCTATAAATTATAAAATAAGTTAGATGTAAAAAAATAAATAAGGTTGTTATTGAACTTGTGTTCATTTGGTAACTCCTATCGCTGCTGGGGTTTCTGGGTTAGCAGTTCAGCCAACTGGTGTACTTTAGCAGGCGAGTGACTTTCCTGTTTGTCGTGCTGAATTCATACTGCTGGTTCCCACTGAACAAATAGAGCATTCCTAAAATGTAAGAACAAATAGGAATTATGTCAGTTATAGATCCCAGTATTCTGTAATTATTTATGATTAAACTCAACTGACCAAGTAAACTTTGCTTCTAATGGAGTATATACAATGCAGTTTGAATTTTCAGCCCAGTGTTTATACTTGATTATATTTGCCCATTATAAATATTGGTTGATAATATAATTAATTATGGTACATGTTAGAATACCCCCACACACCTCTTGACAAGAAGGTTATATAGTTTATTGTGCACCAGAGGGCAATAGGCTATGGGTTATAGGCAGATGTGTTACTGAGCAGCCGGACTCACCATTTGATCGAAATGCTGCCTCCACCTTGTTTCCAACACCTGGGAAACCTTTACTGATTCTCTGAGGAGATTCTTTATCCATCTGTGATGTTTCTTCATTATAACTGAAAAAAGAGAAAAAATTGAGCACCAAGTCCTTGCCTCACCTGTAGACTCCTGCCTGTGTAAGCCTGCATGCTTTATTGCATGAACTTTACAGCATACAGTATATGTGTTGTTTGCAGATGTAAATGTCACTGAAGATGTGTCAGAGGGAAAATGGCCGCTGGGTTAAAGCTGCTATTTGTTTTAGGAAAATGTGTGGTTTGGGTAGAGAATATTATACATGGTAGGAAAATGTAGGGTTTACATGTATTTCAATGCCAATCTGTGCCATATCTATTTAATAACTGTATATGCCTCCTGCATGTAATGTATTTATTTATGTAGGAACCCATCTTCTCTGTAATTATGTGATGGCTGTGAGACAGTGCTCTTACCTCCAATACCGATCATTAATAAAGAAGTAGGTTCTCCCTGTTTCATCATCGTGGACGGCTGCATCAATTTGCGTTACAGTCAAGGGAAACCCAAGTTCGTAGATGTTCTTAGGGAATCCCTCTTGAACTGTATAGCCTCGTAGAACCCAGTATTTTGTTCCTATGTACAACAGAAGGTGAATGTTACATATTAACATCATAGAAATCATAAAACCTATAATTATATACATAGACAAAACAATCCTGGTATGTTCATTTAATGTTTACATGATTTTTAGCAGATTTAAGGTATGGAGCTCTAAATAACAGAAATAACCCTTATCTGAAAAACACCAGGTCCTGAGCATTCTGGATAACAGGTTCCATACTTGTATATTTAATATATATATATCTGTAATTGATATAGCGGCATAGCTGTATATGTAATCTTCTAATAGGGTCCTCTAGTTATTGTAACAACTAACCCATACCCTGTTAAAAAGCTGCTAAGAAATGAAATCATTTACAAATAAAGTTAAAAAAAAAAGTTTATATTTACCTTTAAAGAGAAGAACCTGATCCTTTTTCTGATTTTCATAGGCTGCGTCGATGTCAGCTGGAAGGGAAGGCCAGAAGGAACTGATCTCATGTTGCTCGATTTCTGATTTACCGGCTGTCTTGCGCCAAAAGGATCTAAATTATTTAGAAGAAAAGAAATAAATGATAATTATATGGTTTTAGTTTGTTTATATTTTGTGGAAATGGAAAATATTGTTATGAACTAATTAAACCGGCCTTTACCTGTTCTTGAAAAATAGAATGTCCCCACGCAGGGTTGTGACCGCGTCAAAAGAAATTTGTTCCTGACAGTTTATTATTGGGACGATTGGATTTTCTTTTGTTCCTGTCAATTAAACAATTAGCAAAGCAATTTACTAACGATATGCAAACCTTTATAATTACATCCAAAAAGGTATGGAGAAAGAAAGGGTTGGGAGCCTCATTCCCTTGGGGAGCCACTCAGGGAGCATTATGTCTATTGGCAAAACTGGCTTACCTACAGCACGAAAGTCCTGACTGATTAAGCATTTGTTAAAGGGGGTGTAAACCCCCCCAGAAAAGTTTGCCTAATTAAAAATAAGTTGATACTAAGCAACATCCCACTGCACATTACTTACCCTTTATCAATAATACTAATAATAATAATTTTGCCTTTTAAAAGGACAAAAACTGACTATCCAAAATAACTATAATATATAATATATAAATAATAATCTATTTCCTTACCATACAGTGAGTGGATTCCATTGATATCATCCTGAGGAAGCTGGAATGTGTTGGGATTGATATAATGGTAGGTTGGGTACATAAGGGCATTAGGGTCATTAGAATGGTCGAGCCCAAGGGAATGGCCAAGTTCATGAGCAGCCACAAGGAACAAGTTAGTACCTAGAGAAAAATAAAGGAATAAAGTGCTCAGTGTACAACAAGGTCAGAAGGAATGTCTGGCATAATGACAATTATCAGTCAGCTATAATATCCCATTAGATGATACAACGCCTGTGTAACCTTAGTCCTACATCTAGGAGCCATGTGTTACCTGTTAACCTGCATTAACAAGGAGTAACGTTTGTTTTTACATTGATGAAACCTTACAAATACATTATTTTGGGTGCCCATGTTCCTATATGAATGAATGAGAGAATGTCTAGAAACCCACCGGCTGATCCACTTGTCCATCTCTCGTCTTCATCAAAATGTACGTCCCCCCCAATGTTATCTCCAGGAGCAAATGCATGGGCCAGAATGCCAGATGGGCCATCAAAAGGCAGAGAATCTTTATGATCTGTAGGGAAAGAATGGCAACTTTTAATGCCATTTAAAAAAACTTATACAATATGTTAGAAAAATATTTTTGAAAAAGTCAGATACCTCTATATGCAAACAGCATCTCAATATCAGAGACTCTGTCATAGATTCTGGTAAAGGTGAGAGGGACGACATCACTCCAGACCTTGAAAGCCTTCTCAATGGCCCGGTCCACATCATTTCTGGTCATATCTGGGGTGTAATTCAGAATTCTGTTGGGAAAATTGTGGTAAAAGGAAAATTAGAATCAATTTTCTCTTTTTAAAATGTTTCTGTTTTCTGTATACCCATCATGCATTGCAACTTACCTGTACGTCAGGTCCTTTTTCTTCCACACTGCATTTCCTGAGAAGGTGCTGAAACGGGCAATATCAGGAACCCCGCACCGAGGTTGTTTCATTACGTCTATGGTCTCTTCATTCAGTCTTGCAGTGACCTCCAATCCAAAAAAGTTCTGCATCTTTTGAATTTTATCCAACAATGCACTGCGGCTGGTCCCCTCCCCCTCAAACCT